>NC_056727.1:707668175-707794741 GCF_019279795.1 Protopterus annectens | reverse complement strand
GATTTCTTGCAAACCTCGGGAGGTCCCTTCAGCACGTCCTATTTATTGTTGTGGTGAGGTTTAGATCATTAGCGCGTGTGGCTTGAGGGAATAAGGTTTTATTTGGATGCAGCATGGCCATTAATTATAGGTTGGACATGGCCTTGTATGTCAGGCAGAGATCACCTCTGAGTAGGCGGTATGCAACCGAGTATAGGTGGAGTTCTTTCAGAGCTTCATAGGGCACTTGTTTGAGGCCAGTGATCCTCTTTGTGAGGTACTTCGGTGGTCTTTCCACCAGTTGCTGGAGTCTTGTAAGGTACATCCCAAATGGGGCATTGTTCTTTATGATGGGTCTTATGAGTGATGAGTAGAGAGGCACAATGACCTCTTTTGATCTGGATGCAAACCCTTTTGTGACTAGATGGGCCACATAAAAGGATTTTCTAACTACTCTGGCAATGTGATTATCAGAGGAGAGATTGCTATCTACTTGGGTCCCCCGATCCCTTATTACGTTTTCTGTATTTAGGGGGCTTCCACCTATGCGGTAGCTTGTGTGTACTTTGTTTTTTGCAAAGGGAATGACTGTGCACTTTTTGGCATTTAGCGTGAGGCCATGATTTTGACACCAGGTATCAGTCTCATTGAGACCCTTTTGGAGGATGTCTATGTCAGCCGGAGAGTCAGTTATAGCCCCTAGTTTGCATCATCTGTGAACTTGGTCAGCCATAGTCCTCCTGTGCTTGTCTATACCTCTGAGAAGTATATGCCAAACCGGAGTGGTCCTAGGACTGAGCCCTGGGGAATGCCATTTATAACCGGTTTAGAGTTGGACTTTGCTCCCGCAACTCTCACCATGTGGGTTCTGTCCATGAGCCATTTGGCAACCCATCTTGTGACATAGGAGTTTGTTCAGGCTGGTGAGCTAGGCTGTAATGCCGGAATGGGGAATGGTGTCGAAGGCTTTTGATTGGCCTAGGTATGCTGTGTTTACCACCTTTCCCTCGTCTGTAGCCTTGCTAACGGTCTTAAAGCAGTCCACCAGGTTTAGGAGGCATGATCTGCCCTTTAGAAAGCCGAACTGGGTAGGGTCCAGTGTTTGGAGGTTCCGAATGTCTCTGTTAATGAGTTCCATGATGATGCATTCCATAACCTTGCAGACTAAGCTAGTCAGGCTTATAGGGTGATAATTCCTTGGATCTGTTGTGGCTCCACCTTTGTGGAGCTGAACAACCGTTGCTGTTTGCCACTCTATGGGTACGTAGCCTGTGTAGAGGCTGAGTTTGAACAGTGTGGTTAGGTGAGGGTTTAGTTCGTCTTTGAGCTCATGTAGGATGCATCCTGGGACACTGTCCGGTCCCATTGTTGCTGTGTTTTTGGCTTTGGAGAGGACTGTTTTATCCTGAGTGTCTGATTTCAGGGGCTCTACATTCTTCTGGTATGGTTATGGACCCTTTTGGGGGTCAGAGGGAGTGAAATTTGCACTAAACCTGTCTGCCAGGATGTTGTCATATATCTGTTGGTTCACTGAATTTTGTGCCACTCTGCATTAACTCCAAGCAGATCTGAGCATTTCCACTTAGATTATTGACATAGCTAAAGAATGTCTTGTGGTTATCTTTGAAGTCCTTGGCAACTTTGCTTTCGAAGCTCACCTTGGACAGTTTTATGAGGGATTAGTTTCTTTTTGATACTGATCAGGGATGTCTTCCCTTCTTAGGATTTTACTCTCTTCTGTACTAATTTCCTCCTCCTGTTGCATAGCTTGTTTATGGCAGGGGTCCACCAGATTGGTTTCCTTTTCTTGTAAGAGTGAGTTTTGCTTGGGATAGCACAATCCATGAATTTTTGTAGGTGCCCATAGAATGGGGTCTATATCAGAATCGCGAATGTTCACAATGTCGTATCTGACATTGTCGACATGTAAACAGTGAAACCGCAGAACATCGAAGAGGTAAACTGTAATCTCCGTAAAGGAAGATTTCCATTTACTTCAATGTAGTGCGGTCTCTGAGATGGAATTTTTAAGTAATGGGGGATGTGGGGTGCAGGTAGGCTTTCCCCCGTGCTTAAAGCAAGTAGGTCTATTTTTTTACTTTTTGTGATCTTTTAATTAGGTGTTCGATGTTACTGAACTTCAATATGGTGTCGATCATATCGTATTTGAAGTTCAGTAACTCGAGCATCTAATATAAACCCGTAGAATGCATTAGTAAAGGATTTCACAGCTTGGACAGCGTTATCCTTTAGCATGGGGTCTTTGATACTTTTCACCTCGGTCGTAAGTAATGTGAAGTTTGCTTTTGAAAAGCTTTTCACAATGGTTTCTTTGTCTGGGGATGGTGGCGGAATGTGCATGTCCAAAGTGATTTGTTCATGGTTAGATCTAACCAGCGAGGGGTTGACCTCCGGTGTTGAACACTGGTATCCCATGTTGGTGATGACCAGGTCCGATATGTTACCTCTGGTGGGAGTGTTGACCAGTTGATCCAGGGCTTTTGAGTGTATAAATTCTAGGAAATGTTGGACAAGTGAGTTAGTACTTGATAGTTCTCGCAGTTAATGTTTGGGTAGTTGAAATCACCCAATATTAGGGTGTTTGGTAGGACCTTTATGTTTCCAGAAATGTGGAATGGGAGTCCTGGGACATTGTGGGTGATCTGCAGCAAGCTACAATTTGAATTGCAGTTTTGCTCGTTGTTAGTTGCACATGGATGATCTCTGAAGCATCATGCTGTGCCATTAACCTGGAGGTGTGGGTTTCCTTGATGAATATGGATACTCCCCCGCCTTTTGTATTTCTTTCCGGGTTCTGTGGCCGAAATGTATGGTATAAGTTGTAGCCTGGTAGTGCTGGGTTGCTCTCTGGAGCCTTAAACCAGGTCTCCGTTCTGCACATATATCGATTTTCTCCATACTGAGGAGTGCCTCGTGTGTGCGCATTTTGAGGTGTAGACTTGTGGCATTTAGTAGCATTACCCTCTGACTTTTGTTACTTGTGCTATTTACGGCGGGGGGGGGGGTTGTCTTCTGAATCTTGCCTAAATACAATATGGTGGTGGCAAGACCCTTGGCCAGTATTCAGAAGCCTAAATGTGAAAGGTGCAAGCCATCTCTAGCGAAGCAGCGTGGCTTGTCGAGCATGTCATCCCAGGCAGACAGACACTGGATCCCCTTTGAGTGACACCCGAAACTTAGCCAATTGTTGAAATTGGTCATTTTTTCTTTATACCGTTGTATCATTCTTGGTGAGGGCAGGATGCTGCTCGGGGTCAGAATCATACCGGCCTCTGCTACGTGATCAGAGAGCTCCTCCATGTCTCTTTTTATGTAGTCCAGGGAGGTACGGCTCAGGTCATTCACGCCAGCATGGACAATGACAGAGTCGTATTTGTACTTGTTCTGGAGTGACTTGAGTGCTTGTGTTATGTGACGGATCCTGGCACCCGACAGGCAGCAAACAGTAACCTTCTCCTTATTCACCCTGGTGAGTGGGACGTCAGTGTGCCTGACTACCTTTTACTAGTATGTTGGGTATGTTGTTTTGCCTTAAGGGCTGTGATTGTGTGACACGGTGGTTTCGTGAAGTATCTGTTTCATGGTTTATATTTGGGGGGTGGAGGTTACTTGGATGTCTGCTTTGGAGGGTTCCGTTGCTTTTGCAGAATTTTATTTAGAGCCCCCGAGTATGTTTTTGTGTATTTATATTTGTTTACCAGTGCTGGTTTATTGGGTCTATGTGAGACTGGTGTGATGCCAGTATTTCCCTTCTCCTCTTGACTGTCTGATCCAGTCTTGGGTTGAGAGAGCTTAGCCTCCAGTTTGACTGTATAATTGCATCTCTCGTATGCATTAGTGTTTGGTGGTAGGAGGAGAGGGTTGTCTCTGTACATGAGGCAGTTGTGACATTGCCTCAAAATGCCCAGATTCACCAGTTGGACTGGAGAGTACACCTGAAACTGCCCTTTGGACATGCCTAGATAGGTACTAGCTGGTAAGGTTGAATAGAGAGCCTTGTCCTTCTGTACAGTATAGGGAGGTCTAGTGCTAGGGTTTATAAGTGCTTGCTATGAGTTTTGAGCAAGTGCTGGTCTGATAAATGAATGGCTTGACTGCTTAAGTTGAAAGTTTGTCTAGTTCCTAGAGAAAAATTGAAAAGGAGACTTTGTGCAGCCCAAGGGAATAATTGAAGAGGAGACTTTGTGGAGCCGGGAATAGTTATACCCTAGCTAACTGGCGCTGCCCGGTGCACAAAACTGGTCAAATGCGTTTTTATAGCAGGGAAATGAAAGAGAGAGAAATTATCCCAAAATGGCCAATACACTACACTACTAATTTCTGGGCTGAAACCACTCCTCCAGGGACCGATAGGCTGCTCAAAGGTCCCCTTTCTCACAGGTGAACAGAGAAACTTCCTTCTATCCAAGTAAGGTATGGGCAAACACAGAAATATCTAACAAAGTCCTGAATTCAGCATTCATCTGAAAACTGGACTATACTAGCTTAGAAAGGCGGGAAACAAGTGTGTATGTGTGTGTGTGTGTGTGTGTGTGTGTGTGTGTGTGTGTGTGTGTGTGTGTGTATATATATATATATATATATATATATATATATGTATATTTTTTTTTTCAGAAAATAAAGCAGATACAATAAAACAAACACTAAATGCACAGAAAAGGATGCTTATTGCTTTATATCTCGGTTCAGAGTTGTAGTCAATGTCCCTAGTTTTAAAGTAGGAAGAAACACAAATACAGTAAAAGCAGATTAAAGTGCAATTTTATATATATATATATATATATATATATCAGCTATAGAAAACGAACAAACTGATTTAAACAAGTTACCCAATTAACCAGAAAAAGCTCAAAACTGAGCCCTGTTAAGCAGTCTTCAGTCAGCCAAGTTCTAACCACACACACCCGCTACTAGTGTGCAGGGGAACGTTCTCCAAAAAAAGATGGCCTGGATCAGTGCTCAAGTTATACAAAGCTAGATTCAGCAGGCCTGAATCTGATCTTATGGTACAGCAACAAGGCGCACCAATTTCAGAAAGAAACCGTTCAAATAAGCAGGCATAATAGGCCTGTGACCAGAAATTCCCAACTCAGAAAGGCAGAATCCAGCCTCTCCTCCCACAAGAGTGCAAACCACAAACCTTTTTAATGTGGAATAACTGGCCTGAAGCCCAAGTGCTTAAACCAGAACTAATGCACTTTTAGAATAGCAGACACAGCCTTCAATCACCAAATTTTTTTTGTTTGTTAGTAAAGTGCAAGGAGAGAGGAAGGAAGAGCCAAAGTAGGTTGGCCTTCTCAAATCTTCTCTCTGTATTAAGTAGAGTGAGCACTAGACTCAGAATATGGTCTCACTGTATTCGATTAAGTGAGCAAATGAGATGGACTCAGGAGGAGTGGTAAAATACTGACTTACAGGAGGGGTGGGCAATTCCAGAGCCACCAACATGAACACCAAAACAAGAACAGGGAGACTGGGTGGGAATAAACTGCAGAGAGAGAAAGACAGCACACAATCTATTCAGTGAAACACACAATTAGGTACAGAAAAAATGAAAAACAGTACTTTTAAAACTGCACGTTTGTACTTAACTTAGGCTTCTAACGCAGATGATTATAGCCAATCAAGTCTCAGAAGTTGAGCATAAAATTTTATATATATATATATATATATATATATATATATATGTGTGTGTGTGTGTGTGTGTATATATATATATATATATATATATATGTATATATATGTATATATATGTGATATATGTATGTATATATATGTGATATATATATATATATATATATATATAATGTGTGTGTGTAGATGCACTCTCCCAGGAAAAGGAAGTACAGACTCAATATACCCACCCCATTGTCTCCTTTAGCCAAGGGATCTAAAAATGATTGGCTAGTATTTCCCAAAGGCTTGTTTGAAGCTTTTGTCATTGCAGTCTGAGCTTCTAAAAGGAAAAGGTCTTCCTCTTCATCAGATTCTGAAATTGATGTGCAAGGACTAGGATTAAATTTTCATATTTGTATTTTGAAAACTGGGCATCTGAATTGGAAGAAAATATTTGGTACTTGCATACAACACAACCATGTCTTCTCACAACCACATAAGTAGCGATTGAAACTAGAAAGCATACCATATTTCAGTCACCTGCAGCATTATGGTGATTCCAAAACTTGGAAATCAACTGAAATTCATTTTACTAGGTATTGTACAGTTGACTGACAGAAAAGCAGGTTGGGAGCTGGTTTTGATCGAGACAGTAAAGGTAATACTCGCAGTATCGCAACCGTGTTATTCATCAGCAGTTCTGCTCAATAAGGTTTTTTTTAATGTTTAGGTGTTTCTGATGTTATTTTTAAATATTTCCGTTAAAAAACAATACCAGCAGATGGGACACGGACAAGCATTACTTTGTAGTAAAAACGCGTATATGGGAAGAATCCAGTTTAATACTGAATATTGTTTACTCTTTCCCATATAACCTACAGAATTCTGAGCTGACTCACTAATTTAATGGTGAAAAATTCAAGCTGTAATAAATGTAATGTATGAATCGTGCATTTAGCCATCAGTACATACAGTTACTGCAGTTTTGGACACAATGACTCCTTTCTCACTAACATGAATAAACCTGGTTGTGCTATTGGGAACTTGGTTGAGATAATACGCAAGTACCAAATATTTCTTCATATTCCTCCTGAAGAGTTGTTTTTCTGATACCATTAGCAGGTTAAACAGTATGCTTAACAGGAAATGGAAATGTCTGGAGGACATGGCTGTCAATGAATCTGGTACAAATCAGGGATACTTTTGAAGTATTGGTATAATTGAGACTGACAGAATAAGCGAATATGATTTTTTTGAAGGAAGTCTTAATTAGTGTTAAGTGTAATTCACCACTTTTTATTCTGCAAAAGTCATGAACTTTAGGAGTGATTAGGGTAGATAGTGCTTACATTTGAGTGAAAATCGTGGATTTCCCTGAAAATTGGGGACAAGTTGAGAGGTTTGTATGTGGATATCCTTCAGCCTGCTGCTCTTCCTCCTGCTTTATCAAATTTAGAAGTTGCATTTCTTGCTGTTGTAATTTACCTGGCAGTCAGCCACAAGCTCCTAAAAATATCAAATATGAAGTTCCTTTAACTCACAAATTTAATTTTAGAAACACCGTAGGAGATCCTGAAGTGGTCTTGCTGCCAAAACTGCATTCTGAACACCTTATTGCAGCTAATCCTGTTCTGTTGAAAGAGGATGGCCGAGTTTTTGATGCTTTAGTGAAGGTGTGTGTGTGTGTGTGTGTGTGTGTGTGTGTGTGTGTGTGTGTGTGTGTGTGTGTGTGTGTGTGTGTGTGTGTGTGTGTACATTAGCATGAATTTAAATCGGATCAAGAAATTAAAAGACGGGTCTCTTGTAGCACTATGACTATATTAATAAGTAATAGATTTTGTTTGTACGCTCCAAAGAAAGTCCTGAGCTTGTAATGTTGGTGTAGGAGTGTGTGTAAGAAATTGCTTCTGTAGGAAAGCTTTTAAGAGTATTAAAGTGGTTGGTTTACTATTCTCCAGGTATTTGTTGGAAATAATGGGGGTGGAAAGATCAAGCCTCTTGTTTTGAAGTCCTTTTAGAAGATAAGTATGGAGAGAATTTTCTGGTTAAATGGATTATACTTTTCCCAAGATTAATTGCTCATGGTCAGTAAATGCCACCTTGAATTCACTCTGAAAGCAGCCTGTAAACATAATGGGAGTAGCTCTGTCAACAAACGTGAGTGAGTAAATAAGTAATGTGCCAGAAATAGCAGAAACAGTGTTGACCTGTTTTTAAGTTGATGCAGGCACCATAAGTAAAACTGTCCATTGTTGCATGGATTTTTCCTTTCTCCTACCTATTCTCTGCTAGATGTACTAGGAGACATTTGGATGTCCTATTTGGGCTTCCTTTCTGGCTCCAATTATGGAAAAAGCTGCCCCAAGATGATCTTAGCCGTTTGTTTTTCTGCCTGAATTGTTTGAATAATCATTAGTTTCATTTTCAGCACCTGCTTTACACTATTCAGGGTCATGGGGAAACTAGCCTATCCTGATGCAGTGCATTTTATTTTTATAGTTTGTCTGATTCCTTTCCACATTGACATAATTTACGTGGTGTGGTCATTTATAGGAAAAAAAAGAATAGGAAAGGAAAGTTGAGCAAACAAGAGACTGCAAACACTGCCCTTCTGACTGTAAGTCTGACCTACCAGCCTTCTCTATACCTCTGTTTGTTCCATGGTTTGCGAATCTTAGTGTATTCATTCTCCTCAGACCAACACTGAGAGCACTAGGAGTGAGTGCAGTCATTCCTGTGTTGGTGACCAAGGTTTTGTGTTTAAGCCCTATCATCCATTTGTGCATGCTTGAAGTCTCAGAGGTTGGTGTGTAGTGTATGTGCATGTCTCCTCTCAGGTAATCGGTGACGTCCATGTAGTCAGCCCTTCGTCTCCAGCAAGGACTCTGGCATGGAAATTGTGTCTGGCAACACCCCCCATTCTGTCATTCCTTCCCGCCATGGAGAGGTGAGATGGTTTAGCTGTATTATTACTCTCTTCCCCTATGTTAGCTCCAGCTGGTGCGGGTCCCTGTCAAGGCTTTATTCCTATATAATGATAAGGTAGCATACTGAAAAGCACTGTACAGACTCCTCCTTTTTGTTTTCAGACTAAATTATAGCTTTATCTGTGGAAAGGTTGGCAGTGAAGTACAGTGTAAAGTAGGGCTGTAGGCATGACAGAATCCTTTTTATGATTCTGTAGTGAGACATATTTAAGGGTGATCACAGTATGTGCTGTCTGTTTTGTTTTTGCTGGGGTAGGGTAAGCTGCCTCTCTATCCTTAGTTGTCCAGACTCGGTGTTTCAGAACTGTACTGTAGCTTTTCATCTAACCTGTTTCAGCATCTGCTTTATCCATGTCATGATTACATGAAGTCAAAACCTTTCTTGTCAGGTAGCAGGTGTAAGGCAGGAACCAGAGATTTGGGATGCATGGCTAGGCTTAAAAAGGCCCTTGTGGTCGTTTAGCCTAGTAAACACCTATGAACCAGAGCTGACTGGAGACCTTTCACAGCAAAACATATTGATACCAGAGTATGCAGTGTCTTTGTGCTTGTGCACACATACAATATTGCTGACTTCGGAGAACTTGAATGTCACCTTTTCGCCTGCTGACAGGATTTGGGAGCTAGGAAAAAAAAGCATGGCCCCTAACAAAACCCCATGTAGACATAGGGAAACATACAAAATGAACCCAAAAGGTACTAGAGTGAGGAACCTTGTGCTGTGAGGCAGAAGTCAACTACTTTGCCACCTTGCTGAAAATGTTGGTATAAACTTGGAGTGTCCTTGGCATTTCCTAGCAGCATTTCTCACAGATGTAGAAAACCAAACTCCAGAAGTAGATGTTTACAAAGCACAAAAGTATATGTGGCTCAAGGCATGACAAGGAGGTATGTAAATTATCCTTGAAAAATGAATGTTTGGTGTAGCGTAGTTCTTAGTACGCAGACAAACCAAGAAGGCACAAACTAATTATGGGCATGTATTTAAAAGTCGTTACTACTCTGCATACCTGAATGGAATTACAAAATTTCTTGTTTACAGAAAAGGTGATGTTTATTTTAAGGATCACTGTTGCAGTATGGTTCATTACTTACGTAATTATATTGCTAGTCTGATATTTGATAATCCACCTCCTAATCTGATTTTGCTCAGTACTATAATGCACTCTTATTTATTTACTGCATGAGCATTAACATAGAGTTAAGGATTTGTGTACAAAACCACACCTGTACTGAACATTTGTACCAGCGAACATTTAAACGGGGCAAATGGGATTAAAACATCTAATGCAAATGTGATACAACAGACTATGTATGTAGTCAATTTATCTGGCTACGAACTATCGGACTGTGAGTTAAGTGCGTTAGATAAAGGCCTAAAATATGTACCCACAGTCTTACCTAGACTATATGAACTGAAAAGTGACATTTTTTGCTTTAGTCGCAAATTAAATTTGTTGGATTGTTTTAGAAATAATGAAATGACAAGTATTTTGCAAGATGAGTATCAGTGAGTAATTTATTAGTATGGATGATGGTTTTTATTCATGTTATTCAGATGAATGTGTAAACGCATATTGTAGATTGGATACAGGTGGAGTGAAGGTAAAAAGTGATTTTATGCCTCAACAAAGGAATGAAAATATTTAAACCAGCTGATAAAGGAGGGAGACTGGTTATTTTAAATTATTTACAGTATTTAACAGTGTGTTACACACATCTGAATATGGAGAATGTTTATGAAAACATTTGTATAAAAGAATATGAAAAAGCACAAAAGGAATATAGTGATTTGATAAAGGACATAGGTTGCACTATTTTTCTTATAAAGATGTAAAGGAAAAATGTAATATTAAAAATCCTAGAATGCCATAATTTTACTGTATACCTAAGATACATAAAAGTGTGAATAATCCACCAGGACGTCCCATAGTTTCAGTTAGTGGCAGTTTTATGCAAAATATATAATGTTTTTTTACATGAATATTTGTTACCAACAGTAAAAAAAACTGCCATCCTATATTGGAGATGTTTGATCTATTAGAAAAAATAAAACATATATATTGGGAACAAAATATGTATTTTTTGGTTATAGATGTAGTGAGTTTATGTATAAATATAAAATATCAAGATGGAATATATGAAATAAAACATTGTATGGGGGAGAGTCCAGTAGTTGAATGTGTAGTGGATTTGATCAGAATGTACTTAAATATGTTTGAGTTTAATGGAAGTCTTTATAGACAACGTCAAGGTACAGCTATGGGGGCAGTGTTTGCTCTCAGTTACGCAAATATTTTTATCGGTTATTTTGAAAATGTATGCATATACACTAATCAGTTTTTAGATCAAATACAAGAAAATAATATGGGAGTTAAATTTGATAGTTTACAAATAGGATATGAAGTAGATTATTTAGATGTAGTGCTAAAAGGGCAAGTAGGTGAATGTATTAATTCTAGTATACATAGGAAATTTAAAGGAATGGGATCTATTTTGCATGGTGAAAGTTATCAACCCCACATACTATTAAGTCTATACCATATACAGAATTTATTAGAATCAAAAGATTATATAGTGATCCAGCTGAAGTAGAATTAGTTAAATCAAATTTATGATAAATTTAGTTTAAGGGGATATAAGGAAATGGATTTGAAAGTTAGTTTAAATAAAGTAAAGAAATGTGAGATACAGGAATGTGAAAGGTAGAGTTAAAGATATGGATGGTGAATGCATTTATTTCACTTCCACTTATTCCATATTATTGGAAAAAATTGTAGAACAAGTGAGATATAGTTGGAATCTGGTAAAAAAAAAGTGGATTTTTTACATAAGAAAATGTGTCCCTCTTTCAGGAGAGGGGAGAAATATAAAAGACTTTATAGTCCATAGTAAGTTTAATATGCCAAAAATGACAATTGGAAAACAAGTTGAAAAATTGGGAAGTGTAGCTTGTGGAAAATGCAGTATATGTAAATATATAGTAAAAGAATTTGGTAAAATTAATGGGGTCTCATTTCAAATAAATGGGACTTTTAATTGTAAAACTGAAAGAGTTCTATATGGTTTAAAATGTTTGTGTAACAAATTTTATGTGGGAGAAACTAAGAACATTTTCTTGCAGAATAAAAGAGCATATTAGGGAGATAAAAAAATAGACAAGCCCTTTAGCACTGCATTTTAATAAATATCATAATGGTAATCCATAGGGACTGAAAGTTAACAGTGCTAGATAGTGTAAAGGAAAGGTAATATATGGATGAACAACATATAAAATGTTTATTAAGGAAAAAAGAAACTTGCTTGATTTTAAAATTTAATACATTGAGCCCTATAGGGCTTAATCATGAATGTACATGGCAAAGTTTGTTGTAAAATAATGTATTTAAAGTATTTAGTATTTTTATAGTGGTTTCTTTATTTAATTAAGAATGTAATTAAGTGGGTGTGTCATATTTTGTATAAAGCTGTGAGTGTGAATAGTAAAAGTTTACTCTGTAAAAGACAAGTTGCTGAGGCCCTAGAGAGAATATTTCATTTTGTATGAGATATGCAGTGTTTTCCATTAAATCCTTTGCACTTTAAGGAATCGGATTATTATTGTGGTGCAAAAAAATGTATTTAAAAGTCACTACTACTCTGCATACCTGAATGGAATTACAACATTTCTTGTTTACAGAAAAGGTGATATTTATTTTAAGGATCACTGCTGCAGTATGGTTCATTACTTACGGAATTACATCGCTAGTCTGATATATGATAATCCACCTCCTAATCTGATTTTGCACAGTACTATAATGCACTCTATTGATTTACTGCATGAGCATTAACATAGTTAAGGATTTGTGTACAAAACCACATCCTGTACTGAAAAGGCCATTTGTTTCCTTTGCCAGTGGCCAGAAAGTAGAGGTTGTCGACCAGTGCCTTTCAAGCTAGATGACTGTATTTAGTTTTGCTATCAAATGTGTGAGAAGAACTTGCTGGGCTCCTGTAAAGCACAGTTGAAGCTGTAGTCATGTCTCTAAACTCCCTCCGTGACTTGTATGATGTTTGTGCTGCAGTGATTTGATCGCCCTTGCAAACATTTGATAAGTACTGTACATTGGGCATGGCTTCCAGGAAAAGTTCTTCTTTTCCATGCATGATAGTCAGGAACATGCCTCCAAGAGGCAGTTCTCAAGAAGTCAAGCTGAGGACTCCTTCCTTGCTGGTCTGCAGCTGGAATTGTTTGGATAAGAAAGGTATGGTTATTTATCATGAATGCTTAGGCCTGTGCGAGTAAAACTCTGGAGGTATCATACCTATTGCCCTCTGTTTCTTCAAGGTGTTTCTCATGTCAGTGCAAAAACTGAAAAGGCAGGAGATGGACATTGTGGGATACTGGAGGAGGGGCAAACAGCCTGAGAAAAGTTCTGAGTGATCCTAGTGCTGTCAGGTTAGGTCCCTTATGTCCAGCAGTCTGAGCTGTACCGTCAGGCTTGACCTTATGAGAAGTACGTGTACCTGCTGTAAATTGCTTTTATTCATTTATTAAAGAAATTAGATGTGGGTAAGGGTTTACATATTGCTTTGTAAGGCTAAGAAAATCGAAGTGAGTACAGACTGAAGGGAATGGTGAATAGGAGTTTGCTTTTAAACGGCATTGTGAGCTAGTGAGTGACTATTTCAGTTGGAGACGTTTTTTCCCACTAAGTTTTTGTGTGACCTCATAATGACATGGTTTTGTGTTGAAATGGTGAGTGTTTTTATGTTTGCTTGCTTAGACATTGTTACCTTGCCTAATAAAGTACTGCGTGTTGTAGAATTGCAGTAACAAACAAGGGGCATTGGCATTGTTCTGTTATGCTTTGCAGAAATGCTGCTTTGCTGGTTGTAATCTGAATGTCTGTATGATGTGACTTGGACCTTATGGCTATAGCTTTTGTGTCCCCTTTGAATGCAGCTGTACTTTTCCAAGTGGAAGTTGGTGCTTTACTACTCTTGCATTGTATGTTTAACTTGTGTTTGCTGTTAGTTATAGAAAGCCTTTAGTTAATAGTTTTGTAACTTATCACAGTTGGTAGTGTGACAGTGGTGAGGTCTGCAGTGGGAGCGACCGATGTGTTTAAGGTGGAGGTGGGATTACATCAAGGATCAGCTCTGAGCCCTTTTATTTGCAATGGTGATGGACAGGTTGACAGACGAGATCAGACAGGAGTCCCCGTGGACTTCGATGTTTGCAGAGGACATTGTGATCTGTAGTGAGAGTAGGGAACAGGTGGAAGAGACCCTGGAGAGACGGAGATGTGCTCTAGAGAGAAGAGGAATGAAGGTCAGCAGGACTAAGACAGAATATATGTGTGTGAATGAGAGGGAGGATATAGGAATGGTGAGGATGCAAGGAGTAGAGGTGGCGAAGGTGGATGAGTTTATATACTTGGGATCAATAGTTCAGAGTAATGGTGAGTGTGGAAGAGAGGTGAAGAAGAGAGTACAGGCAGGATGGAGTGGGTGGAGAAGTGTCGGGAGTGATTTGTGACAGACGAGTACCAGTAAGAGTGAAAGGGAAGGTCTACAAGAGGGTAGTGAGACCAGCTATGTTATATGGGTTGGAGACAGTGGCATTGACAAAAAGGCAGGAGTTGGAGCTGGATGTGGCAGAGTTAAAGATGTTAAGATTTGCACTGGGTATGACGAGGGTGGACAGGATTAGGAGTAAGTATATTAGAGGGTCAGCCCAGGTTGGAAGGTTTGGAGACAAAGCCAGAGAGGGAAGATTACATTGGTTTGGACATGTGCTGAGGAGGGATGCTGAGTATATTGTGGAAAAAGATGCTAAGGATGAAGCTACCAGGTAACAGGAAAAGAGGAAGGCCTAAGATAATGTTTATGGATGTGGTGAGAGAGGACATGCAGGTGGTTGGTGTGACAGAGCAAGAAGCAGAGGACAGGAAGAAATGGAAACAGGTAATCCACTGTGGAGACCCCTAATGGGAACAGCCGAAAGAAGATGATGATCCCAGTTGTCTGCCCTTGGGGGTCATATGTTCTTTCATGTTTGATCAACTCGATTCAATTATGAAGTGAACAGTAATGCATTCCATACTTCAAAAATGAATTAAAAGTTGTGCATAAACAGAACATGGGAAATACTTTGAGCATTAGTCTTAAGTCATCTGTAGCAACACATTTTCCACCATTCCTCGTAGTTATTGCATTCATGCAGTTCCAGCTTTCCAAATCAATCCAAGTGTTTTTGGTACATATTTTTTTAATTTATCGCCTTAAAGTGATCCTTTTATCAGAAGACTTGCTTTTAAGTTAGTTTGAAAAAATACATGATTGAGATTGAATTCCTGTTCCTTTTTTCCCCCGTCAGGTGAGGCATTGTAGACTGCTTGACTGCCCTTTTGTGTATTGCTTGTTTGTCGAATAGGTGTCACAGTAGATGCCATTTTCTAAAGTTAACAAAATATTTTTCTCATAGAAAGTGAATCCTTATAAGGATGTTCATATTCAGTACTTATTTTGCTAATGGAAGGTGCAAGTTAGATCTTATCCTCCTCGTACTAGGTTCAAGCAGAAGACCACTAAATGGAGAGCAAAATCTACAAGGACAGTTTTAACAGGAAAGTGCTACTGCTGTATCCAGTGCATACATGGTGTTGACCAAGTCGTCTGACTCTCTTTATAAACATGAAGAGAAAGAGAAGTGCCCACAAGGGAAGGATCTTGGGAGGCTGTCGATGTAGCTATAGAGTCCCAGAGCTTTTCTAGGAAGATGGGCATAGGGTCTGGTGAAGCACTTTTGCAGTCACTGACCTTGACACCTGCAGTGACAGTTTTCTGATGATGACACATAGGAAGCTGCCAAGCCCTCAAAGTGCATCCTTGTGAGCCAGAGCCTTTCAGCACCTGGTCAGTCTTGAAGTCCGACTAAGGGTCTCTTATTCAAATTCCCATATATTGATGACCTGGGGTGAGGAATGGAGTACCCTCTTTTTTTTAAGCTAGGATGTCTTTAGTTTGAAAACTGAAGTCACAGGCATCCACCCATGACTAGAGATTTCTAAGGCAGCCACTGCTTCACAAGGTCAAGGCAAAATATCCCAACATCAGGTGTATGCAATACTGTCTCAGCAGAAGCTGGACAGGTCTCTCTTGGCCTCCTCCCAAGATCTGATTAAGTTGGCTCAGGATTTCACGCTTTTTTAGATCACTTCCAGCCATCATCAGAGCAGCCGTCAATGTCAGGGGGTCCTAGCCCTATAATCAGAAAGGTAAACATTCCTCTGAGGAGGATGAACTGCCTTAAGTGGACCAGATTTCTTTCCCTTTCTGTTGTATGTCACACTTCAGGGCACTTTGTTCTCTGCCTCCCCAGCAGAGAATTTGTCATTTGGAAATATCCTAAACGGGATGAAGGATTTCTGCAAGTTGGGAGGCCCAAGGATTACAGTGATGCCCAAAAAAGGTGTAGAAAGCTTTTGGATTTACCAAGGCGAAAATTCTGTCCTTTCTTATTACTGTTGCAGTATTTCTTACCCAGAGGATATCCTGTTGAGGACAGTTGTACATCTGGCCAGCATACCAAAGCATTAGGCCATTCCAGGAGCCATACGTCAGAGATATGCCTTGTGTACAAGACATAAGGTACATACGTGATGTACAAGTGTCTAATCTGCAGAACTTCTTTACTGCCAGTCTTTTGAATTCGGCCTGTGAGTTCGCATTGCTTTGTCCTGACTACTAAAACTATGGCAGACAAGTACCCCTCTGGACTTTTCCTTTCCTTTTTTTGTTGGGTTACCATTTTACATATCATTCAGAAAGGGAAACCTGTGGGAAGGCAGATTCACCATTTTACATATCATTCAGAAAGGGAAACCTGTGGGAAGGCAGATTCACCATACAAGTGCCTTTACTGCCTAGGTACAGACCATGATCACATTCCTTGTGAAATTTATCAGACTTTTGTACAAAAGAGCCTACATAGCCATGTATTTGCGGAACAAATATTTGAAGTTGCAGGCCCAGAAAACTATGGCTTCTGAATCTGCTTGCCTTGGACATTCAGCTACTTAAGTCCAAAAAGATGCTTTTAGAAACTTCTGAACCCGAGGACTGTCTAGTTCCAGTGTCTGCTCCCTCTATCTCAATCAAGTTAGAGGCTGATACTTGGTTATCTACATGTCCACTGATGCTGAACGTATATCTGCTACCAATGAGAAGGGTGTACTATGGCTGATTATATCAAAAGGGTTAGGGGGATTACCCAGATACTTGGTACATATGTAGTCTCTGGTTCCCTTATTGAAGTAAGGCATGATTCTAAGTCCCCTAAACTTGTTAGAGCAGAAGTTCTTCTTGAGAAAAAAACAAGTCTAAGCACATGGCTCCTGTGGTCAACGATCCACATAGAGTGGCAGGATTTTACTGTGGTCTTTTCAAGAACTTTGTGTCCTTGACCCCCCCCCCCCCCCTGGTTTTGTTAGTGCCTTCTGATGTTCCTTTTTCTTCTACTCCCTCTAAAAAGTTTTTCAGAGTATGACTCTGATGAAGATGTGGATTTGGTTTTTGGGACAGAGTCACCAGCATGATCTGAGATCCTTAACCCTTTGCTTTAGAGTCAGAAGATGATCATGCTGTTTCTACTGATTATCCTGTTTAGATGCTTTCTTTTGGGATACTGTAGTAAAAATTGTAGAGCACTGTCAATGGAACGTTTCCAAATATCTGAGAGCTAAAAGCAGCATTATGCTGTCTAACAGATGGACTCTTCCAGGCTTTATGCAGTCCCTTCTGTGTTGGAAGCCCACCAGGATACATTTTCTGCTTTTCATGCTCCTGATAAATCTGATAAGTTTTAGTAGGTGCCTGAGGCTCAAAGGTTCTTGTACGAGAATCCTTTCTCTGACCCTGCAGTCATTTTTGTTTGTATTGACAAACCTTCCAAATTACTGTCTTTCATCTAAGCTTTCCCCACTGACAAAGACAGTAGGGCTATGGATATGTATGGGGGAAAAAAGTATATACCTCAACCACCCTTCCCTTCAGAAACATTAATTACCAGGCCCGTATGACGATGTATGTGGTGGCTCTTCTGTTTTAACTTGGGAGATGCTTTGACTGACGAGCCTGACTACGAAACCCAGACTTTTTTCACTTTATTGAACTCTGCTTCTCAGGTGGCTCACCACTTTATCAAATTCAACTATGGTGCTTCTGATCCTTTCCTTGGGTGGCTGTGTTAGGGTCTGTTATATGAAGGCATTCCTGGCTTAGGTTGCAATCTCTCTGGGAAAATGTAAATTTCAAGTTGTCATATTCTGTAATTGACACTCAGAATATATTTGCTTCTGCTGTGGTAGAGCTTTTTTAAAACCTTGTAGAAAAATTATGAAGGGTAATGCAGGACCACAGACAGATTCTTGATTCTACTGTACTAGAAAGGCTCACCCAGACTGCTACACTTTACTGTGAAGGAAAGGTTAGTTTGCTTTTTATTTGTTATATTTTGTTACTTTATTGCCTTTTTATACGAATACTGTGACTTGTTTTCTTTACCTTGTGTTTTACTTGTGTTCTGCTTTTAACTGCATATTAAAATGTCAAGAGAGACCACAGCTCTGTCTTTTGAGTCAGGCAGAAATTTTTCCCCACCCTCCCACCTGCTTACTGTTGTGTTCTTAAATACCATGGTCTTTCTATTTGCCAGTCTCTTATGTTAATTTGACCATATATCTCATTTCCTGTCTGCTTTCACTGGCTTTTGTGAGGAGGAGGAGTTTTCTTTCGGCTTTTCCCGGTTAGGGGTCGCCACAGCGGAACTCCAGTCCACTAATTATTGGCAGTAGACTTTCACAAACGCAGAGGTGCCAGCTCGACGTTCAACCTTCAACGAAGGCACGCCCTTTTACGCATGTCTTTCGAATGCCCACCCAACTGCGGGGAGGACATGCAGACTCCACACAGAAGGCCCTCCCCGCACTTCAGCCGAGAATCGAACGGGAGAACCTCTTGCTGTGAGGCAACAATGCTACCACTGAATCACCGTGGATACTGGCTTGTGTAAGCCCAAAATTATCATTTTGTGAAATCACTCCCCTTCAACTATTTACATTTATTGGCCATCCTACTGTATTCCATAGTACCAGAATACAAAAGTGACCACCCCCCCTTTTCAATCTATCTTGCTGTTTTAAAAATAGTGACTCTCCACTAAAACTTGACTTTTTAGACAGGTAAAACTCAAGTTACCCACTTTCACATCTAACTTATCTAGTGCACACTGCAGTGTTTAGGATAAACTATTTTTTTTCATCTTACCTTTAAACATTCCTGTGACTTGCTCTAATACCTGCTGGAAAGCACTAGGACACCTTAAACTGATACAAACACTCAACTCTCCTTGTTAATAAGGAGAAATTAATTGTAGGCACTAAACAGCCTATAATTGCAAAATACCTTGCTAAGGCAAGTGAAAACAGCTCCTGCACTTAGCAAAAAACTCACCAAACTAGGCATGTCCAAATGTCTGCTTCCAGTGATTTCTCCTGTCCACCTGGCAGATCTGGGCATACTGGGTCAATGTAGCGATTGCCTCATGTACACAGACAACCCTCTCCTCCTACCACCCAGCACTGCAACCTGTGAGAGAAGCACTTACATAGCCAAACTGGAAGCAAAGCTCTCTCCTCCCAAGATTGTGCTAGACAGTCAAGAGGAGAAGGTTAACACTCGCACTACACCTCAAGCAAAACATATCCCTTCTAAACCCACACCACCAACACCCACACATAGCAACATTAAATCCACATATGCGGAGGCCCTTGATTGTAACCTGCCCAAGCAACAAGGACCTCCGAAACTGAAACGCAAATAAACACCAATCGCAGCTAAAGTGTCACATAGCTCGCAACAGCAGTGTGCCACCCAGAACCAGCCCCTAAGGCAAGACAACATACCCAATACTTTAGTCATAGGTGACTCTATAGTCTGGCACACTGATGTCCCACTCACCAGGCTGAAGAAGGAGAAAATTGCAGTCAGCTGCCTATCAGGTGCCAGGATCCACCACATAACGCATGCACTCAAGTCACTCCACAACAAGTACAAATATGACTCTGTCATTGTCCATGTTGGAGTGAATGACTTGAGACGTACTTCCCTGGACTACATGAAAAGAGACATGGAAGAGCTCTCTGATCATGTGGCCCATTCAGGTATGACCTTAGCCCTGAGTAGCATCCTGCCTTCGCCCAGAATGATACCACAATATAAGGACAAAATAATTGGCTAAGCTTCTGGTGTCATTCAAAGGGGATCCAGTATCTGTCTGCCTGGGATGACATGATCGACAGGCCACGATGCTTTGCCAAAGATGGTCTGCACCTGTCGCCCCTGGGATTCAGGTTACTGGCTAAGGCTCTTGCCACCCCTATAGTGCTTTTTTTTAGGCAAAGTTCAAAGGACAAAACCACTACTGTAATGGGTACAAGCATGCAAATTCTGAAGGTAATGCTACTCAATGCTAGAAGTCTAAACCTCAAAATGCACTCTCTCGAGGCACTCCTAAAAATGGAGAACATTGATATCTGTGCAGTAACTGAGACCTGGTTCAGGGCTCCAGAGAGCACCCCTGCAATACCAGGCTGCAACTCTTACCACACCTTTTGGCCACCAAACCAGGACCGAAACACTAAGGGTGGAGGAGTGTCCATATTCACCAAGGATATTCACATCATCAGGCTAGTTGCCCAACACAATGCATCTAAAATTATCCAGGTGCAACTAACACTAGGTAAGACTGCAATCCAAATTGTAACTTGCTACAGATCCCCCACCATGCCCCAAGATTCTCACTACATATTTCTAAACATACTGGAAAATATTAAGATAAAACCAAACACTAATACTGGGTGATTTCAACTACCCTGCCACTAACTGAGAAAACTACTCGTGTACCAATACCCTTGCCCAGTGTTTCTTGGAATTCATAAATTCCAGTGCCCTGGATCAGTTAATTTATAGTCCCACTAGCGGCTCCAGTATCCTAGACCTGGTCATTACCAACATGGGAAATCGATGCTCCACACCTATGGTCACCCCCTCGTTGGTCAGGTCTGACCATAAGCTAATCACCCTTAACATCCACATCCCTCCCCCACCCCCCAGTAAGGATACCTCTATAAAACAAAAAACCTCTCCAAAGCCAACTTCGTGCAACTCAAGTCAGAAGTTTCAAACGTCATGACACCCATGCAGACAGGAACTGAAAGTTCGACTGCTGAATCCTATACTAAGGCACTGTACAAGCACATCCACTCATGCATGAATTATGCCATCCCAGATAGAATCAAGATGCTCTCTTCCAAAAAAAGGAAGCCAGTTTGGTGATCCCCTGCCATAAACAAACTTTACAACAAAAGGAAGAAACTGTTGCAGAAGAGGAAAATCCCAGGATGTAAAAAAACTCCCTTACCAGCCTCAGTAAGAAGCTGAGATCACTCATAAAATCCTCCAAAGCAAGTTACGAAAATAAAATTGCCAAAGATTCCAAAGACAACCACATGGCATTCTATAACTGTGTCAAGAATCTAAATGGCAATGCCCAGATCTGCTTTGAACTACAACAGAATGGCATTAAATATACTGATCCCAAGGATATTGCCAATATTCTGGCAGATCAATTCAGTGCCAACTTCACCCCCCCTCTCACCCCCTAAACAGCCCAGCTCAATACTGGAAGATTGCCAAATTCCAGTAATAACAGCCACACAGGTAAAAACGCACTCTCCAAAGTTAAGAATACAGCATCCATGGGAAAAGATGACATCCTGGGCTGTGTACTGCATGAACTACAAAATGACCTGGCACCTCACCTAAGTGTCATGTTTAATCATACCCTCACCCCAGGCTTCGTGCCCACTGAGTGGTGCACAGCTACAGTTATCTCCCTCCACAAGCGGGGATCCACCTTGGATCCTGGGAACTACTGTCCCATCGGTGTGACGAGCCTGATCTGCAAGGCCATGGAATGTATTATCATGGAACTTATAAGCAAAGACATTGGCAACTTTCAAAAACTGGACCTCACCCAGTTTGGGTTTGTGAAGGGCCGATCTCGTCTCCTGAACCTGATTGACTTTTTTGAATCAGTCTCCAGAGCCCTGGACGAGGGTAAGGTGGTCCACATAGCCTATCTGGACCTCGCCAAGGCCTTTGACACCATCCCCCACTCTGGAATCATAGACTTACTAAGCTGGGCATTAATCCCTACATCACTCGATGGGTTGCCAACTGGCTTACTGACTGTACCCACACTGTAAAAGTAGCAGACTCCAAATCCAGCTCCAGACAAGTGGAATACCTCTGGGTTTAGTCCTGGGACTGCTCTTGTGTGGCAGCTACTTCTTTGAAGTACAGGCCAGTACTAAGAGACTCTGGCTAACAAAGTTTGCAGATGACTGCAAACTGGGAGCCATTATTGAATCCCCAAATTATGCGGATACTCTACAAAAGGGCCTTACAGAAACAGATGCTTGGTGCCAGAGCCATGGGCTCAAGCTCAGTGCCAAGAAATGTATAGTTATCCCCTTTGAGAAAAAAACGTGTACATGTGAATTACCACATAGGTGGTAGTACACTAAACACCGAAAGTGTGATGAGAGACTTGGGGACACAGGTGGACAGTGGTCTCACCTTCAATGACCACATTGCCAGAACAGTTAGGAAAGCCTTCTATGTGGCACATCTCCTCACTAAGGGCTTTTCATCCAGAAAAAAGGTCATTGTCCCACTGTACTTATCCCTCATTAGACCCATTCTAGAGTACAATACCCTATTTGGTATGCATTTCTCAAGACATCTGTAACAACTGGAAAGGCCGCAGAAATACCTCACTAAAAGAATCACAGGCCTAAAGCAGATGCCCTACGCTGACCACCTTAAAAAAAAAACTCCAGCTATACTGTGTCGCATATAGTCTACTCAGAGGCGATCTCTGCTTAACATACAAGGCCATGTCAAACCCAGAGCTGTTGGATATGCTACTCTTAAAGAAATAAGCACCAAAGGGACCGTGGATACTTCCTTTAAATAAAACGAATAAATAAAATCATCCAAAATAATTCACAATAAGTGCTTTCATCAAAATAACATGACTTCATCAGAAACTATTTGGCTACAGCATGGGCATCCTCTGGATGTTATTGTTCCTCTCTTGTCTTGTCTCAAACAGGAGTTTGTGTGGTGGATTCCACAGATTTTTCTGAATCCAGTTCTTTTCAAGCTCCTTTACCCATTCTGGAGCTATATACAGGGATTCACTTTATAATCTCAAAATACTGAAAGGTCGAATTTCAGCATCTCGAGAACATAAAGTCGAATCTTCAAAATAGCGAAAGTGCATAATCGCGAATCCGGCTGTCGAATTTGCAGTTATGGCTTTACATTACATGATGTGTTAGTGTATTGTGTGGATAGTGTCCGGTGTAGTGTGTGGATTTAGGTGGAATTTTAAGGTGAGCGAGTGTTTTTGGGTAGGTGTTTGAGTGTATGTGAGTGTGTTTGTAAGTTGTACGTGTGGGTTAGGGTAGGCAGGTAGAAGTATGAGTGTTTGTGTTGGATGTGGTGGTGTTTTGCATACGTGTGGTGTGTGTGTGCGAGAGGGACTGTGTAATGTCTCGGTGCGAGTTTACTGTCTTTTTTTGTTTGTGCGATCTCTTGAATTAGTATATATAAGTAGGGGGTGCAATGTAGGTTTGTAGATATGTGGTGTTATGTTTGTGTGCGTTTATTTTTTTGTAGTGTGGGTATTGTGGTGTATGGTGTGTATTCGATTTGAAGTTTTGCGGTTTTGGGCTGTCTGTGTTTTGTGGATTCGACTTTATGGACTTGAGATACTGAAATTCGACCTTTCAGTATTTCGAGATTATAAAGTGAATCCGTATACAGACACTATAGATCTGGTTTGGGGGGCTTCTTCCAGTAACACTTAAACAGAATAAATGACACAATTGTGCAATTTTCTAGTGTGTACAGTTGCATGAACACTTAAGTTGTGACTGTTTTATATGGCCACTCATCCATCTGTAATGCTGTGATTGTACTGTATTTGATGCAGTTATCATACCATGTTCTGTGCATACTTGTTAAGTAGTCCATTTTATGTTTGGCTGTAGTCTGAATCCGATTTTTTTGTGTGGTAGATCCTGTCTGATCTGTCTTGTAGAGTAATACTAGGGCCATGTCATGTAAAACATTTTTTTTCATTGTCACTTCCTTTTAGTGGTTGAAAGAGTGTACATGGATTAGCTTTATCAAACATTCTTTTATTCAACCCCCCCCTTCTCAACTGTCCTTCAGTTTGCAGAATATTCAGGATTTTTGCATCATATTTTACCCTATCTCTTGTAATTTTTTTTACTTTTTTTGACAAATCTCTGAGTAATGCAGTCAGTACCACCAGACATTAAAGTTTCATACTACGTGCATTCAGTCAAAATGCATGTTTATATTAAATCTGTGATATTAACTTTGTAAGTGAATTAGAGTAATTTTGGGGCCTTTGTCCTGTTTTTGTCTTTGTTCAAAATTCCTGAATAAAGAAGTTGAGAGGCATGTTCCCCCCACCCCCATTTTTGCGTGCATAGTGCATGTCATAACTTCAGCCTTGCCAGGAAACTGGCTCTAGACTGCAACCATAGTTGGAATTCTTTTGTGATGGCATCATTTGACATCAAAGGGTGAAGATCTGTTGACATAAGTCAGTGGTCATGAAAGTATGCACATAATTTATGTGAAATAACTGCATTTTGCTGAATTCAAAACTCTTGTCGCAGCAGCTGAGCATCTGCCCATACCGTTTTTATGGTGCACAAAAGTAGTGCCTGTAGAAAACTGACATTGGAACAAAGATGTGTTGGGATATCTTTTGTTGCACCAACCTACGTTTTACAATTATTCAAGCTTTCAAACTGGTATGAGCCCTTTGTTGGGAGTGAAGTTACTGATCTTGTATAATGTTTATATATCCACTTGTGGCATGTTTGTTTCCAGTTGGCTAAAAAAAGAAACTTATCCGACTATAAAAGCCAAAAGTTTTGCATGTTGCAATTGTGTCTGTGCTCATTTAGCAGAGGAGATGGCTCAGAGACTCTGGTATTTCATTTGTCAGTAAATCGCAATACAAGAGATGCATAGGGAAATCAGTTAAATCCAGAGAAAGAAAATAATTTGTAATGTGTTAGTCTGTCTAAAGTAGCCATCTTTTGCTTAACAGAAAATATGAGTTTGCAATAATGTCCAAGGCACTGTGGTGAGAGAGACTGGGCTACTGCTAGATGTAAGGTTAGAATGATGGGGGTGTATCCATTTAGTACACTAAACGGGCTGTAGTTAAGAAAATGAAAGAGAGTAGAGAGGAATGTGTTGTCATGTCACTTTGTAGTGAATAACAGAAGTACTGGACAAGATTTTGTTAAACTGTCTAAGCATTAAGGCTTTACTGACAAGTGGATGGTTACTACTGCTGTGACTAAGATGTTACTCTGTGAAAAAAATTACTCTTTTGTCATGGATAAAACAAAAATGCTAAAACGCAGTTCACAGCAGTTTTTTTTTTTTTTTTTTTAACAGCAACTGTCAACGTCCTGATAGTCAGCAGTTTGGATTCATTGTGTACTCGAAAAGTCATCCATTACTAGAAAAAAATATTTGTTGCCCTTCAGTACACTTTGTATCCGTTATCAGTTGCTCAGAGGGATAAGTGTCTCGTAAAACCAATATCCAGGTTCAGTCCACTGACTATCAGATTGAACTACTGTGTGTGTGTGTGTGTGTGTGTATATATATATATATATATATATATATATATATATATATATATATATATATATATATACTCATCCCAGCACTCAAAGAAATAAATAGTCAGCTTGATGCAGAAACGGTTTATTAGGACTACCACAGCCCCATAACACAAACCGGTGGGTGCAGTCAATAACATGAAAGGCAGATCTAAATATACGCACAATGCGTATACGTCCATCCTTAAAGAAACAGTGCTGAATTATTAAAGCACTAAACCCAAGCTCAAAAGAGCTACTAAATGGAATAGTTAATACTGGTGCATCCACAAATAAACATCCCTGTTTCAAAAAAATGATAAAAAGATAAAGATAAACAATTAGCAGAATAGAAAAATAAATGTTACAAATAAACAATATCAAAATCCTAACTAAACACCCTACTAAACTCCACCCTGCAGTAACAGAAATGTTACCCAAATTATCAGTCCCAATAGTATATCTAAAGATAAAAAATTTTTTGAAATGCATAAGGAACCCTAAATATAACCTTACTGTAATGCAAGACTCATAAAGTTTACCAATGGTCATTTAACCCAGGTTTAAACATGGCCCCCAAGTTTGTAATCCAGCGGCGTTCCTTGTTTGTTAACATTTGATGTTTTTGGCTATCCCCTACATCAGATGCCATAACTTTATCCAAACCTATGAATATAAAGTGTGAAGTGGGATGAGCTAATTTATGTTTGTATAGCGCATTTAATATCACTAATGTGTAAACAAAAGAAGTTTGCATAAAAGGCACCACACTGGCAAACAGCCATGTAAATTACCCAAGTACTATTACATGTGATAAGTATCAAATACCTTTTTGGTATTCACCGAAGTGAAAGATGTAGTTTTAGCCATAAATTTACATTGTCTACATGTGCCACAGAATGTACTTCCTTTTGCACCCAGTGTATCAGTGTTAGATTGATGGTCTTTTTTAAAATTGGAAAAATGTTGACCTAGGTTCTTGCCCCTCTTATATCCGAAATGGCAAACACTATCAATATGTTTGCTAAGAAATGCATCAGATTCCAAAATATGCCAATGCTTCATTAATATATTTTTGATAGAAAAAGTGTTGGTTCTATAAGTTGTAATAAATCTAATATGGGGACCATCACTTCTACGTACCCTGTCTATTAATAGGGAATCCCTATTTGAAGAACTTGCTTTACAATTGGCTCTGCTGATGATATTTCTTTGATAACCCCTATGTATAAATCTAGACTCTAAATCCGAAGCATTATGGTGATACCGTTCTTCAGAAGAACAAATCTTTCTCACACGTTGGAACTGTGAACCTGGAATATTAAGGATAGTATGAGGTGGGTGACAACTCTGAGCATGTAACAGGGCATTTTTAGAAAAAGGCTTTCTATATAAATCAGTAAAAAGAAAACCATCATTCTGCTTACCCACCAATAAATCCAAAAATTCCACTGTGTGAAGATTGATGTTGCCAGTAAATATTAAACCATAAACATTGGAATTAAGATAGAGCACATGATTAAATAAGGCTTGAACATTAAGGGTATGGTATAAATATACTGGGTTTCAAAACCCATAAACAGATGGGGCAAAAGTAGCCCCCATAGCTGTTCCCTTTACCTGTAAATACCATTGTTTATTAAAGGTAAAAGCATTATGTTCAAGCATTAACTCAAGAATGTTAATCAAAAATTCTTGTTCTTCAGATACCTGAATAATTCATCCAGTATTTTATAGCCTCAATACCTCCCATGTGTGGTATAGATGTATATAGGGATTGGACATCTAATGTTCCCAAAAATTGATCTCTGTCTACTTGGATGTCATCAATAAGTGCCAAAAATTGTTGTGTGTCCCTGACAATAGTTTCTTCAATTTGAATTCCAAGTATTCAGATGTTCTGTCAATGATCCTCTCCCTGCTACTATCGGGCCCTGGGGTTCAAAGGTTCTTATGCAATATATAAAAATACTGAAGAAATGGATGATCTACCTGAAGATGACTTAGCAACTGTGGGTAATGAAAAGATACTCATCTATAACCTGTTTGTGTTGTAAAGTCGGATCAGAATCTAGACTTATATAATATTCTGTATTGGACAGTTGTTTATATGCTTCTGTTAAATAATGCTCTCTATCCCATATAACAACTGCCCCACCCTTATCAGCCCCAACTATCACTAAGTTCTTATTATTTTTAAGATTAATTAGGGCTTGGTTTTCTTATATATATATATATATTACATGCTTGACATTTGTACATTCCCAGGATCTTGGATCTTAATCTTTGTTTACATTCAAGCAATGTTTTTAAATTATTTGCTTTCTTATATGTAACCTGAGGTCGGTTACCTAGTTTAGTAAACACATTTGAATCTATTCTGAATAAATCCCAGTTTTTCATTATGATATTCCAACATGCATTACTGTCAGTGTTATAAGTGGTGATAAATCTGGGGCCTTGTATAATGGGTTGAATAGTTTTGTTGTGTTCTGTTTTCTATATTGGTAAAACAGAAAGAAGACTTTGCGACCAAATGTATGAACACATTTACGCTATCAACAAAAGGAAGTTAAGATAATGCATTAGTGAAACACATGTTAGCTTGTCCTGACCATTCGTTTAAATTCCTAGTTATAGATCAAATTTGTCATGACACTAGGGGAAGTCCAGCATCTCTCAAGTTGGAAGAACTTGAGTTATTATGGCAGATAAAGTTGAATGCTTATAATTTCCCTGGTTTGAATGATCATTGCTCTATTAGCAGCGTTTTAAAGTTAATGAGTTTGAGGAGATGATTATAGGGCATTCTCAATTTAGGAACACATTCTTACACATTTTTTATTATTATTTTCATGCTTTTTAGTGTCAATATTTTATTATGATTTCATTATTAGGCGATGTTTAAACTGTTGGATATATAATATGAAGATGTTTATATTTTAAAGAGTGGTCTTCTAGACTAATTGATTTTGAGAACCAATTTGGTATCAATTAAGCTTCGAGTGTGTGTGTGTGTGTGTGTATATATATATATATATATATATATATATATATATATATATATATATATATATATATATATATATATATATATATATATATATACACACACATACACACATGTGATTCTGTTATGTAATTTTGTCTGAAGAAGTTTGTCAAATGAGTCAAACGAAAAGCGCTTTACATCATTAAATTTATTTATTGCTTTAAGTAGTTCGGGTTGCCGTCCTTTCACCACAGTACTTTGGTTTAATCCATATATAATATCTTTTTTTCTTTCCAAAGGAGTACAAAAATATCTTTGAAATACTATAGCTGTCATATCTAATTTAGGATGATCAGATTGTCAGTTTGTTTGTAGCTGTTTGTCTGTGGGTATTTCTCCTAGATGTTCTTTGTGTTTCACTGTTCGGTCCTCACATATGGGTTATCCGGCTCCCGGTAGCCCTCAGACGGCCTGAATACCAGAGTCCTTGGTATATGACATCGGCTGCCACCGGTTGTAAAACTGATGTTAGTACATCCGGTATAAAAGGAGGCAGCCGATGCCAATTCCCCAGTCTTTCTTAACGCGAAGCCCGAAGCAGATGCAATTCGCACTAGTGCCGGTCGGCTGTTTACCTCCATTTCGCTTTCCGACTACCAAGTTGAAGACACCTTCAGATAAGTACCCCGTTGGGGATCCTCTTTTCTTGCTTTAACGAATGTCTGATAAAGTTAACAACTGTCTTGCCTGTGGAAAACAGATTCCGCATTGTGATTTCCATTCCTATTGTATAACTTGTTTGGGCCTTGAGCACGACGTCCATAACTGCGATCTCTGTGCTTCCTTTAACCCGCATACCATATGCCATAGAGCTAAGATTTTGTATAATCATTTCGGAGTCTGGCCTTAGTTCGTCGGTATGGCGTCTTCTGGTCTCCCGACTTCGGATCTTCCTAGGAAATGCAAAGGCAAGGACCACGGCAGGCCTAGGGTTAAATCTACTGACGATGCACCAGTGAAATTGGTTGTCAGCACAGCTGTAGTCAGTGAGGCGCTTTCGCAGCTCCTGCAGTCCGCAAGCCTCTGCCGAGACCTTTACGGAGTCCTTCATGCCGCAGGCTGCTATTTCGTCTTCAGATCCTCCACCTGTCGTCGCCTCAGATGGTTCCGGAGTCACTTTGCAGGCCCGGGCTTCTGGCACCTCTTTACGGCATGAGACCAGAACCAGACCGAATACTTCAGCTCAGACTTCTGCAGTTGGTAGGCCTCCCAAATCCCTCCGGATTGCTAGTAAACCTTCCAGCCACAAACCTACTCACAAGCAGACGTCGGCCTCCCCTCCTGTATCTCAGTCCCAGTTGGTAAAGATGGCTGGTGATCTTCTTTCCCCGATTAGGGGCTCTCATTCCCCCCCCCCTTCAAAAAGGGCTAGGGAATTTTCTCCTGATGTTTTGTCTGTCTCAGATTCTGATATTTCCAGTATGTTCGCTGATGAAGGAAATTCTCAACTTTTTTCTGGCTTTGATGATTCTGATGCTGAGGACTCTATCCCTTCTGCCTCCCCTCCAGAAGATTTTTCCTTTGGGGATACTTTGAATACTCTTAGGGTGCATTTTAAATGGGAATGTCAGGATTTTCCACAGTGTAAGAAAAGAATCGGGGAATTTAGATTTGCCTCAGCATAAGCCACTGGCCATACCTCCAGGAAGTTGTGGATGATGTTTTCATGGAAAATTCTTTAACTCCTAATTCTGTTCCTCCTGCCCCCAGAAAACCGAATAGATAGTACAGGGTTCCTGAATCTCATTTTTAGAAACCCTACTGCTGATCCAGAAATTATTTCTCAAGGCCCCAAGGGTGTTAAGGCTACTATTGCTAGAAACCCTTTGCCTTCTGATAAAGAATCTAGGGCCTTGGACAGGTGGGGTAAAAAAGTCTATACTTCTGCAACTCTTGCCATTAGTTCTGTGAATTGTCTTTTTCACATGCTTAAGTATCAGCAGCATACGTTGCAGGCTATTAAGGCTAAACTTGGAGATATTCCTTCCATGACAGAAAACAAAGATTTACAAGACTTAACTGAATTCTGCCAGTTTAATAAGCATTCACTTCATTGTGGTTTTGACACTTTGGAGGCTTCCTGCAGAGCAGCAGCCACTGGTTCCGTAATTAGAAGGCATGCTTGGCTCAGGGAGCAGCCTCTTTCTGAACCAGTTAAGTCTAACTTGCTGGATGTTCCTTTGCACAAGGACAATCTTTTTGGTAATAAGGCTCAGGAGATACTGAAAGTTGGAGGATAAGTCAAAATCTATGCAAGCTGTAAAAGATTTCCTTCAGGTTCAGCCTCCTTGGTTTAGTAGGCATTATCCTTCCAAGAATTGGTCTTTCCCTGATCCTGGCAAGCAAGGTCGCTCTAGGCCTAGGGGTTTCAGATCTTCCAGAGGGCAAGCTTTTGCCCCTCAGAGCTAAACAATGGCATTCTTATTCTGCCAAATCGGGGAGTTCTAAGCCAACTTCCCAAAGCAAGCATTCTCAATTACTCCGGCCTTCTTGTGCCTACCTCTGCAGCCCCTGGGTTTCCTTTGGGGCGAAGGTTAGCAGAGGTGTGGTCTACCATCACAGATGACAAATGGGTGCTCCAATATAGTAAACCAAGGTTACAAGTGTTACTTTCACACCTTCCCTTTTTACAAGGGTACCCAGACATACCTAAAACTTTCAAGGCAGAGGTAGAAACTCAAATTTCTTTACTGACTATGGGAGCCATAGAGCCAATTCCTGCAAATCAGGCAGGCATCTGTTTTTATTCAAGGCTTTTTCTGGTACCCAAGAAAGGGGCCACCTGGCACCCTATTCTGGATCTTTCCATTCTAAACACTTTTCTGGTGATTCCTAAATTCAAGATGCTCACTCTTCAACAATTACTACCAATGCTGGGCAAGGATTCATGGCTGGTAACTTCAGATTTCAAGGAGGCTTATCTGCACATCCCAATAAGGGAAAGTTGCAAGGCAGTTCATTCATTTCAGGGCTGGGGAGCAACACTTTAAATTCTCTGCCTTGCCCTTTGGCTTATCTACTGCTCCCAGAGTTTTTACAAAGTGCCTGGCTCCAGCCATTGCTTTTTGCAGGCAGAGAAACATTCAGATTTTTCCTTACCTGGACGATTGTCTCATTCAAGCAAACTCCCCAGAACAATTAGAAAAGGATTTGGATTTCATGAACATTCTCACCTCTTTGGGTTACACTCTCAACAAAAAGACATCAAATTTGGTTCCTTCAAGGGAGATTGTTTTCCTGGGAGCGAGTCTGAATACAGCCACCCAGATGGTATTCCTCCCTCAACAGAAGCAAGATCTTTCCGCGTACTTCATGAACTTGGCAAGCATGACCCAGCTCTCTGCAAGGCAATTCCTGCAAGCACTGGGGGTTCATCACTTCATGTATTTTGATGATCCCATATGCAAGGCTGCATATGAGAAAACTTCAATGGTACCTCAAGAATCTTTGGTGTCAACACACACTGGACTTAAACTTGATTCTTCTCCTGATTCCTTGTCTACAAATGGAGTTCCTCTGGTGGGCAACAGCCTGTTTTCAGAACAAGGGTCTGCCTTTCCGCCTGCCAGCCAGACTCTCACCACAGAAGCCTTAAATGTTGCATGGGGGGCTCATCTGGAGGGCAGGCGCATACAGGGGACTTGGAGCACCCAGCAGATTCATCTGCACAGAAACTTAAAAGAATTGAAGGCAGTGCAGCAGGCCTTGCTGGCTTTCAAGGACCTACTCTACCCTGGGACTCTGCTGATCAGGACAGACAATACCACAGTCATGGTACATCAACAACCGGGGGGGATGACTCACTCTTACCCCTTGTGCAGACAAAGCATGAGACTATGGTCCATAGCAGCATCCATAGGCTTACATCTAATAGCCCACTATCTTCCAGGGAGGCTAAACTCCTTGGCGGATCTTTTGAGCAGACATGTTCTGGATCCTCACAAGTGGAAATTGAACAGGGACATTTTCCATCGCATCACTCATCATTGGGGTACCCCACAAGTGGATCTTTTCTCCTCTCAGACAATCCTCTCCTTCCAGCCTTCTGCACCAGGGAGTTTCACAACAAAGCTTGGAGGGTGGCTGCGTTGTCCTTCCCATGGACACCTCTCAGTTTATGCATTCCCTCCTCTTCTTCCCAGAGTACTGTTAAAGATAAGGGACGAAAAACCAAAGGCTATTCTGATAGCTCCAGATTGGTCCAGGCAGCATTGGTATCCCCTCCTTCGCAGCCTTTCACAGGCTCAGCCTTAGCATCTTCCCCTGGTACCAGATCTGTTGGTTCAGGGAGGGGGAAAGTTTCTTCATCCTCCTCTTCAAACTCTGCATTTAACTGCCTGGCTAATACCTTAAATCTTTCCCAACCGGTGGTTGAAGTTCTTCATGAGGCCAGGAGGCCTAGCACAAGACAATCCTATGCAGATAAATGGAAGAGATTTTGCTCTTGGAGACTAGCTAAAGGAGAAGACTCTTCTCATCCTACTCTTTCACTCATTCTTGACTACCTAGCAGGATTGCTTAATGGTGGACTTTTTTTTTCTTCAATCAAAATTCATGCTTCAGCAATTTTGGCTCGTTCTTTTGAGCAACCCATTTTTTCTCAACCCTTGATTAAACTGTTCCTGAGGGGAGCTAGTAATCTTAGACCTCCCAGAAGAGCCCCTACTCTTGCTTTGGGAATCTTAATTTTGTCTTGGAAAAACTTACTCTGCCTCCCTTTGAACCCAGCTGCCTCTGCAGTTTCTATCCTGGTAGACTGCTTTCCTTTTAGCTATTACTTCAGCTAGAAGTTGGGGTTGGGAGGGTGGCCTAATGGTCAAGTTGTTTGCCTTACAAACACAAGGTGCAGGGTTTGAGTCTCACAAGGGATAATTGGCTAGGCTTAAAATGGCTTGCAAGGGCAATTAGCTTAGTACTAATCTGTGAACCTATGAACATATAAGGGTATCTGAGTTGCAAGCCTTAATGGTAGTATAACCTTTCATTATTTTTCACTCAGATCGGGTTTCTCTGAGAACCAATCCCTCCTTTATGCATAAGGTAGTTTCCAGTTTAATCCTTAACCAGTCTATTCACCTGCCTACATTTTTCAGCAATCCCCAAAATAAAGGGGAAAAGATTCTGGACTCTCTTGATGTGCATAGACAGCTGAGATTTTACTTAGGACTAAATCCTTTTGGAAATTTGAACAGTTATTGGTTAGTTTTGCTCCTGGGGCTCAGGGTAAAGCTATTTCAAAACAGACCCATCTCCAAATGGATTGCTCATTGTGTTCACTTTTGTTACCATGCAGCATGGAAAGGTTCCCCCTCAGGGTATTAGGACCCATTCTGCTAGAACAGCCTCTACCTCTGTAGCCTTTCTGAGAAGTGTGCCTACTAAGGACATTCTGGAAGCAGCTACTTGGTCTTCTGTCCATACTTGCACAAAGCATTACAATCTACCTTTGTTTTCTAAATCCAGGGCTGGTTTTGCCTCTGCAGTTTTGCAGGGCCTCCTTACCAACCCTTAATCTGTGATCCTTCCTCCCCCCTTTGTCTTCTTACTGGGTTTTGGGAATCAACCCATATGTGAGGACTGCAAAAGTGAAACACAAAGAACATAGTACAGTTGTGTACACTTACTATAAATGTAGATGTTAGAGTGTGTTCACTGTTGCAGTCCTGGTTTCCCACCCTCTATTCCTCCTTTTTTCCTAAGACACAGACTGTGGATTTTTATTTTTTGTATGACATGTTTCCAGGGTGCTACCATTCCTGGATTAGCCTTCTTTTGGGAGCTCCTGACAGTTAAGGCAGGAAAAACTGAGGAAATGGCGTTGGCTGCCTCCTTTTCTACCTAACGTACTGACAGTTTTGCAACCAGTGGCAGCTGGCGTCATATACCAAGGACTCTGGTATTCGGGTCGACTGAGGGCTTACCGGGAGCCAGATAAACCTATATGTGAGGACTGCAACAGTGAATACATTCGAACATCTACGTTTATGGTAAGTGTACACAGCTGTACTTTCTGAGTGGCTGACGTGTCCCTCCGATAGTTAATATGTCTCTGGACATTTCCTGCATTTAACTAGATAAACCCTGTTTTTGTTGCATTGGTGGTGTAGTGGTGAGTATAGCTGCTTTCCAAGCAGCTGACCTGGATTTGATTCCTGGTCAGTATAAGAAGCCTGTTCAGTCAGTCAGATGTAGTTGAGACAAAAACGTGGTGCTCATTTTATCTGGAACAGGCTTCCCATCTGTGTTAAGAAGAGTTCTTCCTTAACCCAGTCAAGCATAAGGTCGACCACTGGTTGGGTAATCGGAAATGTACCCCTGAATTGGCACTTGTGTCTTATGTAGAGGCAGTTTGTAAACGCTTGATCACTAATGCCCAAGCCTACATATATATAACCCCTTAAAATAACCCTGGAGTTCTAAAACTTGTCAGATACATTTGATAAAAAGGTCCCCTGGGGTTATTAGCCCTAGTAATCGCCTATGAACCTGTGTTTTTAGAAGTTCATGTAATTTAACCCTGTACTTTGAAACTTCCAGTGTTCATCATTCCCACTGCTGCAGTAGCCTTTAAGCTATATGGGTTATGCTATGCCCAAGACACAGCAACCGGACATTTTCCCAAAGCTCTGGCTTCCTCCCACACCTTCACTCTGACTGCTGATTGAACAGGCCTGTGAAGAGAAAAATGCCAATCAGAGTGAAAAATCTTCAGGAATTTTTTTGCCTAAAAGATAAGAAGTGTACTCTTCTTGAACCAGTAAGATGTACTGCAGTACTGAGGAATTCAGACATCTACTGTTATGGTTAGGTGTAACTTGTACAATTGCACTTTTCTGTGAAATTATGTTGGAAGCCTTACAAATTAAGTGAATGAATGCTTTGACATGTTTTGCACTTTGGAAGGTTGCAGGGTTTTGTGCTGTTTTCAAGTGTGTTCTGTTGTGGTCTGAATTCTTTTCACAAGAAAAGTCTTTGGATGTGGTGGCTGTTTAAATGACAGCAGTGGGAGCACTTGAAAATTGTTTCAACTTGTCTTCCTCACTGAACATTGGTTGGACGTCCGTTATGATTTTGTAGACTTTAAGTTTTGGATAATATGTTCTCACTAGTAAAACTTTTGTTACTGGGGTTCCTCTGTTTATACTGGAGCAGCTGTTGCTGTGGTAGCTGTATTTCTCTGTCCGTTGCCATGCCAAACTCCCTGACAGAATGACCTTGAGTAAAGACTTGATGTTCTTCATGTTTCACTGTTGCAGTCATAACTGTAGGGTACTCCTGCCGGCAGGCAGCCCGAGGTCGGCCAGAATATCAAAGTCTGGGTCCGGCGTCGGCTGTTTCAGCCAGAACCCTGACGTCAGAGCGCAAGGGTATGAAGCCGACAGCCGACGCCATCTTCTCCAGTCTTTCTTGCCATGCGGTGCAAAGCAGTTCGCTAGTTGTTGGTTGGCGTTTTCAAGACAACGTGGTGTGATTGTCGTTGGTCCAAAGTTTTCTACTTCTCTTCTCAAAGTTAAGTACCCCGTTGGGGAAACTTTTTTCTTGCTCCTCCGATGTCAGAAAAAGTTAATAATTGTGTATCGTGTGGAAAACAAATACCTCATAAAGATTTCCACTCATACTGTCTACCTTGCTTAGGCCCTGACCACGATGTTTCTTGTTGTCGGTTCTGTGCCAGGTTTAATTCTCGCACTATCAAGCGCAGGTACGATTGGGCCTTGAATTACTTCGGTAGATGATTTAATTATAGAATGTCGTCTGATACTTTGCGCTTCTTCTGTAATCCGGTAGTCGGTAAAGACAAGGACAGGCCTCCGAGATCCAAACAGGATACTTTGCAGCCGGAGCCAGCTTCGGGTTCGGCGGTCATCAGTGAGGCGCTTTTGCAGCCCCTGTCGTCCGCCACTTCAGAACCGATGGCCGACACGAACTCGCATGGTGAGCCAACTAGGCCTAGTAATTTGTCTGCTGCAGGACCTTCGGACGTCGCTCCTTCAGATGGGTCCGGAACCGCTGTGCAGGTACCGGCTTCTGAGGGGGTCTTCAGGCCTTCACACATTACTATTTCCACAAAGACAAAAGCTAAGTCAAAGACTCCTGTTAAACCCAGACTTTCTGCTCAAGCTTCTTCGGATTCAACTCCTAAGACTCGGAAGCAATTACTTCGGATGGCTGAGGACTTATTAACTATGATTAGGGGCTCTCACCCTCCTCCTGACAAAAGGCCTAGACAGGATATCCCTTATGATTCTTCTGATCAGGCTTCTGTATCTTCTGTTTCTTCCTCTGATCAGGATTACTCTCTTCCTCCATATGAGGATTCGGATGCAGAGGATACTGTTCTCTGCCTCTCCCCCTGAAGATTTCTCTTTTGGGGAAACCTTGCATGAGATGAGGGAGCATTTTCATTGGGAAGGTCAGGATTACTCTGCTTCCAAAAAGAGACTCGGGGAATTTCTTCTTCTCCCTCAGCACAGGCCTTTAGCTATCCCTCCTGTACTTGACATTGTGGATGATGCCTTCTCTGAAACTAACTTGAATCCTGATTCCATGCTGCCTGCCCCTTCTAAGCCTGATAGATTTTACATGATCCCTGATTCCCATCAATTCTTATTCAAGAACCCTTCTGCTGATCCTGAAACCATTTTGCAGGGTTCCAAGGCTGCTAAGGCCGCCTCCTCTAAGAATCCTATCCCCTCTGAAAAGGATTCTCGTGCCTTGGACAGGTGGGGCAAAAAGGTTTATACTTCAGCTACCCTTTCTATTAGAGCTTTAAATTGCCAGTTTCACATGTTTTTAAGTATCAACAGTTTCTTTTATCTGTTTTAAAACGAAGGATTTCTTTCTTTCCTGCATGTGCTGAGGACAAGGAATTACAGGATGTGTTGCATGCTACTGAACAAGTTAGCAAACATAGTTTACATTGTGGTTTTGATGCCTTAGAGGCTTCTTGCAGGGCGGCTGCCTCTGGTACTGTTATCAGGAGACATGCTTGGCTTCATGAGCAGAATTTACCCGAACAAGTTAAGGCAGAATTGCTTGATGCCCCTGTTCAGCATGATGTCTTATTTGGGTCTAAGGCTGAGGAGGTTATTAAAAAGATGGAAGAAAAAGCCAGGTCTATGCAGACTGTAAAAGATTTCTTGCAAGTACAGCCTCCTAGATTTTCCAGAAATTGGCCTTCCAAAAATTGGTCTTTTCCCTCCTCTGACAGGCCTCAAAGGGGAAGATCTAGACGCTCCAGAGGTCGGGCGCAGGCTCAGGCCTCTTACAGATCTAGACAGTGGACTGCTTCACCTAGAAGGGGAGAAGACAGATCTCAAACCCAAAGAAAGCAGACTCAATGACTCCCTCTGTTGGGCTTCAGGTCCTCCTTCCCTGGATGCCCCTCTCGGAGGAAAACTTTCTCTTTTTTACCAAAATTGGACTCTCATTACCCAGGACAAATGGGTGTTAGATGTGATTTTGAAAGGTTACAGATTCCACTTTCACACTCTGCCAAGGCCTTCCAGCTGGCCAGATCTGCCAAAACATCAATGGACAGAGACCTTAAATCAAGTGGACGCTTTATTAGCATTAAGAGCCATAGAACCTGTTCCACCTCTAGAGGTGGGGAAAGGTTTTTGCTCAAGACTTTTTCTGGTCCCAAGAAAACAAAACTCCTGGAGACCTATTCTGGACCTCTCAATACTAAACACCTTTTTGGAAATTCCAAAATTCAAGATGCTTACACTTCAACAACTTCTTCCAATGCTCTCACGAGATGCTTGGATGGTAACATTGGACTTAAAAGAGGCTTACTTACACGTCCCCATAAGGCAACATTGCAGAAAGTACCTCATATTCAAGGCAGGCTCGAGACGCTTCCAATTCTCTGTACTGCCATTTGGCTTATCTACTGCGCCCAGAGTTTTTACCAAATGCCTGGCTCCAGTAGTGGCTTACTGCAGCCTTCAGGGGATTCAGATTTACCCCTATCTGGACGACTGTTTAATTCAGGCAGACAGAAAAGACCTTCTACTTCAACACCTACATTTTGTTCAACGTCTTTTCCTACTACTTGATTCTCAGTGAACACAAAAAAGTCGCATTTGATTCCTTCTCAACGAATGACCTTCTTGGGAGCTCTTTTGGACACAAGTTTACAGAAGGCCTTCCTCACTCCAGAAAAACAGTTACAGCTGGCTTCAATCTTCAAGACCTTGGCAGCATTGACTCAGCTCACTGCAAGGAAATTCCTGCAGGCTCTGGGCTACATGGCCTCTTGCATCCTGTTGATTCCAAATGCGAGGCTTCACATGAGGAAACGTCAATGGTACCTAAAGAGTGTATGGTCTCAACATTGCCACAGTCTGGATACAATGATTCCACTGATTCCCTGCCTCCAGAAGGAATTCCTTTGGTGGTCCAGGGCGTGTGTTTTGAACGAAGGCAAGCCCTTTCGTCTACTTCAACCTACTCAGATCATAACCACGGACGCTTCGGATTATGTATGGGGAGCTCATTTTTTAGACAAATGCCAACAGGGTTCTTGGATAAACAAACACCTTCTATGGCACATCAACTTGAAAGAAATGCTAGCAGTCCAAAATGCTCTTCTAGCCTTCCAGACTCTTTTGAAGCCAGGACCTCTGCTAATTCGAACAGACAATACCACAGTCATGTGGTACATAAACAAGCAAGGGGGCTCTCACTCTTACCCCCTTTGCAGACTTGCCATGACCTTATGGGATACAGCCCTAAATTTGAATCTGGATCTTCAGGCACAATTCATTCCAGGAAAACAAAATCTCTTAGCAGACAGCTTAAGCAGAAACATTTTGGATCCTCACGAATGGATGTTGGACCCCAACTTATTCAGCAAGATAACTGCAGTTTGGGGCTGTCCTCAGATCTGTTTGCATCCCATCTCAACCATTAGTTGCCTCTCTTTTGCACCAGGTCCTTCCACAAGACAGCTTGGAAAGTGGATGCCCTGTCCTTCAGCTGGAGGAATCTTTCGGGATATGCCTTCCCTCCTCTTCCTCTTCTGCCTCGGGTATTGCTAAAGATAAAGCTAGACAAACCCAGACTGATCATTTTGATCCAAAATGGCCAAGTCAGTTTTGGTACCCTACTCTACTTCACCTTTCCTCGGTCCCTCCTTGGAGTCTTCCTCTGACCCATTCTCTACTGTCCCAGCATCAGGGTCAGGTATTTCACTCTCAAATCAAGACTCTCTGTCTAGCAGCTTGGCTCATCAAAGGCAATTGATTCCTTCTCTTCCTAAACACGTTTTGGATGTTCTTTTGGAAGCTAGGCGTCCTAGTACAAGGAAATCTTATGCTTCTAAATGGAAAAGATTTTGTATTTGGATGCAGGATCGTGGCTCTGATCCTTTAATACCTGATATCTCCTCTATTTTACTTTATCTCTCAGACCTTTTGATAAAAGGTCTTTCATTTTCTTCCATTAAAATTCATGCTTCTGCTATTTCAGCACATTTCAATTGTGATCCTCCCATTTTTTCCCATCAGTTGGTCAGACAATTTCTGAGAGGAGCTAAGAATCTAAAACCTCCTAGAACTCCTCCTGTCCCTCCTTGGGATCTCAACTATGTCTTGGAAAAGCTTACTTTGCCTCCTTTTGAACCTGCTGCCTCTGCGGACATTAAGTTCTTATCCTGGAAAACAGCTATCATGTTGGCTTTGACTTCTGCCAGAAGGGTGTCTGAGTTACAAGCCCTCATGGCCGTGGAACCATACCTCATTTTCCATCAGGACAGAGTTTCCTTGAGGACCAATCCTACGTTTATGCCTAAGGCTGTTTCTAGAGTGGCTTTAAATCAAACCATTCACCTTCCTACCTTTTTTCCAAAACCCCAAAATAGGGGGGAAAGGATTTTGCATTCATTGGACGTACACAGGCAACTACGTTTTTACCTGGACAAAACTAAAAGTTTCAGAAAATCAGATCAATTGCTTATTTCTTTTGCTTCCAGTTCTCTTGGTAAAGCCATTTCTAAGCAAACTATTTCCAAATGGATTGCTCATGGAATAAGATATTGCTACTCTCTTTATGGAAAACAGATTCCAGGTACCGTCAGGACTCATTCTACTAGAGCAGCTGCCACTTCAGCAGCCTTTCTCAGAGGAGTTCCTACCAAGGACATTCTGGAGGCTGCCACTTGGAGCTCTGTGCATACTTTTTCCAAGCACTATAACCTCCCTCTGTACTCTGTCTAGGGCAGGCTTTGCCTCTGCTGTTTTGCAGGGTCTTATAGCTGCTCCTTCTACTTCATAACCTCCTCCCGTATTCTCAGCTTTGGGATTCTACCCTATAGTTATGACTGCAACAGTGAAACACGAAGAACATAGTACAGTTGTGTATACCTACCATAAATGTAGATGTTCGAGTGTCTTCACTGTTGCAGTCGGTGTTTCCCTCCCTCCAAGACCCCTCTTGTTTCTATTTGCTTACTGTGTTTCCTTTTCCACTACCTTTCTGGTGTATTTGTGTTTCCCTTGGGACACCTTTTGGTTTTATGGGGGCTTCTGACATCAGGGGCAAGAAAGGCTGGAGAAGATGGCGTCGGCTGTCTGCTTCATACCCTTGCGCTCTGACGTCAGGGTTCTGGCTGAAACAGCCGATGCCGGACCCAGACTTTGATATTCTGACCGACCTCTGGCTGCCTGCCGGCAGGAGTACCCTACAGTTATGACTGCAACAGTGAAGACACTCTAACATCTACATTTATGGTAGGTATACACAACTGTACTTTTCAGATGCATTAACCTGTGTGTGTGTGTCTCTTTCTCTGCCTCACTAGAACAAATGTGCTTATATTGAAATGCTCGACTGTAAATAGCTGACAGCTTTGTGACTGGGTTGACTGCTGGTTTTTGTGCAGGTACATCTCTCTCTCAGTTGGTTTCCTATAGGCACATCTGTAATGTCTCATTGTGTATTGTAATATCACTTACACTTGAAGTGGAGTACTCCAAGGAGGGTTTAATAAGGTGGATACATTCTGTTGTCCTTGGTGCAGTTCCTTAATGGAGTTGATGTGTCAGTAAAGTGGAAATAAGCAAGTGGTTTGTGTGTGCAGTGTTGTCTACCCCCTGTGCAACAGTGATCTAATGATTAACCTAGTACACTTTTGTAAATTAACTTAGTATAACAGTAGATGTTCAAGTAGATCACTGCAGTAGCAGGCATCCTCCCACCATCCTCATCTTTCTGTTATGTTTTGTGCCAGGTTGTGGATATATTTTTATTCACTTTAGTTCCTGTAAGGTAAAAAAAAAAAAAAAAAAAGACTGCATCTTCCCTTTCTCTCAGGCAGGAAAGATCTGAAGGTTTGGTGCCCCAGCCACTGACATTATATGGCTCTCCTTGAGCCATTCGGTGGTTAGGGTACAATGGAGTGCCCTGAAACTTCAGATGCTGGCCAGTTGTCATATCCTTGGCAAGAAATAGTATAATAGCATGGGCTACTGCAACAGTTATCTGACTGAATATCTGCTGTTATGGAAGGTAACTTTTATATAACTATATTTTCCAGATGCTGCAGTTTGGTCTTACCTCGACCCCCATGATGTTCACCAAATGCATGCATTTGATAGGAGTGAACTGAAGGTGCAGGGAGTGAAAGTTTCCCTGTAACTGAACAATTGCCTTGTAGCCCATCCATTAAGAATGAGTTTAATGTTGGCAAGGAAGCATGTTCCAAGCTGTTTTCAGTTACTGGGAATTGCAGTGATTACTGCAGAGTTCCAGGGGGGAATCCACACAGAGCCTCACGTACATTGAATTCATAATGGATCCATCATGCGCAAGGAATTTCTCCTTTCATTTCTCTAAATGTTTTGGGTTTCTAATACTGTGAAACGATCTTGCGTTTACAGGAGGCAGTGAATTTTTTTTAGGCAGAATCTGTTTTGGCCTTAGATTGTCTCATGGCAGCATCCATTTACATGGTTGCTGTTGCTCGACTTCATGTGAGGGCATTTCAGTGGACCTTGTAAATGCAGTGGTGCCTGCTGACTTAGCTTCTAGATCAGCTGGTAAAGGTTTCCATGACGTGCATGTGCCACCTGTACTGATGGCTTCACACCCCAACTTTGTAGGTGAACAGCCGTTATAGTGGCTGATGCCATGGTATTATACACCCTAGTGTGGGGAGTGGGTATTGTCCAGAGCAGACAGTCCAAGATGCATGGTCATAGACCAAAAATGAACTACAGATCAAGGTCCTGGATATGAGGGTGTTTCTCATGATTCTAAAGGTATTGCAGAAGTCTTTCTCAAAATGCAGCAGTTATCCACACTGACAAGATGTTAGTATTGTATGTTAAGTATGGGAAAACCTATTTCTACTACTCTTGCTGAGAGTTGATGATGGTGTGTTACTGGGCTGTGTCAGCAGTCTGCTTTCTGATAACAAATGACATCCTTGGCAAAGCCAATTCCTTCTCAGACAGGATCAGTTCATAGGTGTGTACTAGGTTAATGGCCCTGGAGCCTTTACAAGCCTAGCCCATAAAAGTGCCCTGGCATCGTGCTGCCTGATGTTAGTTCCCAGTGCCTCTATCAAGTAGAGCCACTGTAGTGATCCCCGGGGTGAACTTTCTATTTCCCATTCACTCATCAAGATTTCTCTTGAAGAGGGCCAGTGAGGTGCTCTGCTTGACATGTATGGGGTAGTCTATTCCAGAGCATGGGCAGTCTCTGGGTTATGAACCTGTCCCTCCAGCATGTTCTGTTGATTGTGGTAATGAGGTGGAGGTCTCTGGATCGTGTGGTCAAGAGGGATGAGGATTTCTTTAGATGTAGCATTTCTAACAGAGCTGGGTCAGACATGGCTTTGTAAGTTGAGCAGAGATCACCTCTTAGTAGATGATAGGAGACTGAGAATAGCTGGAGTTTTTTCAGTCTGTCCGTGTACAACATGTGATGTTCTGTAGTCTTATCTCGCCTTCATTCTTACACATTGGTTCAGAGCCGATCCTCTGCTCTGACTCTGCCTTTTTACAAGCTCAAAGTTTTCTAGTTGGCTCGTGGCTAGGTAGGTATCCCATGGTGCACCAGTACAATCCCCAGATCTCATTTGCCGTGTCGACGAGTTAGGATATGCTTTTTGGCCATGGTGAAGTCCAACACATTTTGATAATTTTTTGACAAAATTTTGCTGTGTTTCATATTTAGATAGCTTCTTTTAACTTAGAGTTCTTTGGTAGTTTCATAGTTTTCAAGATGTTCATCGTGTTACACTGCTGCAGTCATTACACTTGGGTTATCCTGCCGTCAGGCGGTCCCGTGGTCGGCCAGTGTTCCAAAGTTTTGGTCCGGCATCGGTTGCTGTCGCTTCTTCCCTGACATCATTGCGGCAGGGGTATATAAGATGCATCCAACGCCATTTTCTTCAGTCTTTCTTGCTGCACGGTGCCCGAAGAAGAAGCAAGTTCGCAAGTGCCGGTCGGCCGACTCCTGAGATTTTCGAAGTCGAATTTCAGATCCGAAGTCTTCAATAAAGCTAAGTACCCCATTGGGGAAACTTTTTTCTTGCCTCAGACCGATGTCAGAGAAAGTTAATAATTGTATTTCTTGTGGGAAGCAAATACCTCATAAGGACTACCACTCTTACTATATCCCATGCCTAGGCCCTGATCACGACATCACTAGTTGTCGGTTTTGTGCTAGATTTAACAAACTCACTATAAAAAGAAGTTTTGATTTTGCTTTGCACTACTTTGGCCGAAGGTTCAATTATACTATGCCGTCGGATCAACTGACGACCGCAATACCGAAAAAACACGAGGACAAGGATAAAGACAGGCATCCAAGGTCCAAAACCAACTAAACCTCTTCTAGGCCAGTCGCCGGTTCTCAGTGAGGCGCTTTCACAGCCCCTAACGCCTGCTACTTCAGAGCCACAGGCCACCTCCGACTTCCACGTGGAGACAACTAGGCCTCTGGAAACTCAAGGTATTAGGCCTACGGAAACTAATCCCTCAGATGGGTCTGGAGCCGCTGAGCAGGCATCGGCTTCTGAGGGTGTTTTCAGACCTTCACAACTTACCATTAAAACAACAGCCAAGACAAAAGTACCACTAAAGACAAAGAAACAAGTACAGCGTTCTCCTGGACAGACCTCCATGCGTAAGAAACAGATGCTTAAAATGGCCGAAGACCTCTTTACTCTAATCAGGGGTTCCCATCCTCCTCCTGAGAAAAGGCCTAGGCAGGATACAGACTATGATTCCTCTGATCAGGTTTCCATTTCCTCTGATTCCTCTTTAGACCAGGGATACTCTCTACCCCCTACGAGGACTCTGATGCTGAAGAATCTATCCCTTCAGCCTCTCCTCCTGAAGATTATTCTTTTGAGGAAACTTTACATACCATGAGGGAACATTTCCATTGGGAAAGTCAGGATTACTCAGAATCCAAGAAAAGGCTCCGGGATTTCCTTTTATTGCCTCAGCACAGGCCCTTGGCTATTCCGCCTGTGCTAGATATTGTGGATGATGTGTTCTCTGAATCCATCTCATCTCCTGATTCTTTGCCCCCTGCACCAGCCAAGCCAGATAGATGATATAGAGTCCCAGATTTTCACAAGTTTCTTTATAAAAACCCTTTGGCTGATCCAGAAACTATTTCCCAAGGTCCAAAAGGGGTTAAGATTTCCATTGCAAAAAATCCAGTACCCTCTAACAGATTCCAGAGCTTTGGATAGATGGGGGAAGAAAGTATACACTTCTGCAACTTTAGCAGTAAGAGCTTTAAATTGCCAGTTTCACATGCTTAAGTACCAACAATATTTAATGGCTCAGTTAAAACAGAAAATGCTTGCAAGCTCAGAAGCTCCTGATTGTAAAGAAATGCAGGATTTATAGCATGCAGTTAAACAGGTGGGAAAACATACTCTACAATGTGGTTTTGATTCTTTAGAGGCCTCTTGTAGAGCTGCAGTTACAGGTTCTGTGATAAGTCATGCTTGCTTAAAAGAACAGAGTTTACCTGATCATGTTAAGGCAAAATTATTGGATGCTCCTTTACAGCATGATACCTTGTTTGGTGTTAAGGCAGAAGAGGTGTTAAAGAAAATGGAGGATAAAGCTAAATCTATGCAAACAGTAAAGGATTTCTTAGAGGTACAGCCACCTCGATTTAGCAGAAATTGGCCAACAAAGAATTGGTCCTTTCCAGTGTCAGACAGGCCACAGAGAGGCAGATACAGATGCCCAAGAGGCAGATCTCAATCCCAAGGCTCAAACAGACAACGACAGTGGGGCACCTCTACCCCAAAAGGAGGTAAGGACAAATCCCAACCTTACAGGAAACAGTCACAATGACTTTCCCCTTTGTATGCCAAGCACTTCCCTTTTGGAAGCCCCCTTAGGGGGAAAACTAGCACTTTTTTCTCAAAACTGGCAAACAGTCACCCAAGACAAATGGGTTCTGAATATTGTGCGTCAAGGTTACAGGTTCCACTTTCATACTTTACCAAGGCTAAAAGGAATGCCAGACCTGCCACAAAATCAATGGGCAGAGGCACAGAAACAAATTTCAGCCTTCATGGACATGAGAGCTGTTCAAAAAGTACCACAACAGGAACAAGGATTTTACTCAAGACTCTTCCTGGTCCCCAGAAAGGACAAGGCCTGGAGGCCCATACTAGACCCTTCAATTCTAAATACTTTCCTGGATATTCCAAAATTCAAAATGTTGACATTACAGCAGCTTCTACCCATGCTGGGCAAGAAGGCTTGGCTTGTTACTCTGGACCTCAAAGAGGCATACCTGCATGTCCCTAGCAGACAAAATTGCAGAAGATACCTCGGATTCAAAGCTGGTACAATGCACTACCAATTCTCTGCACTGCACTTTGGCTTATCTACTGTACCCAGGGTCTTCACAAAGTGCCTGGCACCAGTAATTGCATTTTGCAGACGAAAAGGAATTCAGATATATCCATACCTGGACGACTGCCTCATTCAAGCAGAGACAAAGGGCATTCTTCTACAGCATCTGGCATTCGTAAAAAGGTTGCTAATTTCTCTAGGGTACACAGTAAATGAAAAGAAGTCAAAACTAGTGCCCTCACAACAGATTATATTCCTGGGTGCCAGCTTAAATACAACGACCCAGATGGCTTACCTCACGCCAGACAAGTTCAACTAACTCAATATTTTCAACTACTGGCAAAAAAGTCCCATCTCCCAGCAAGAAAAATTCTGCTGGCCCTGGGATTCATGGCATCCTGCATACTACTAATACCATATGCCAGACTGCGTATGAGGAAATTACAATGGTACTTAAAAAGTGTTGGGACTCCACACTCACAGTTTAGAAGCAGTAATACCAATGATTTCCTGCCTACAACAGGACTTTCAATGGTGGGCACAGGCATGTCACCTAAACAAGGGTCAGCCTTTTACCCTACCCACAGCCAGGCAGACTCTAACAACAGATGCTTCGGATTACGCCTGGGGCGCACACATGGTAGGAAAATGCATTCAGGGCAAGTGGACCACAGACCAGATGCATCTTCACATCAATCAAAAAGAGATGTTGGCTGTTCAAAATGCCCTAACAGCTTTCAAGGACCTTCTGCATCCAGGACACTTTAATAATAAGACAGACAACACCACAGTAATGTGGTACATAAACAAGCAAGGGGGCACTCATTCTTATCCCCTATGCAGGCAAGCCATGACCTTGTGGAACACAGCTCTACTGTATCAAGTTCACCTGCAAGCACAATTCCTGCCAGGAAAGAAAAATACTCTGGCAGGCAATCTAAGCAGAAATATCATGGACCCTCACAAATGGAAATTGAATCCACAAATCTTCAGCATGGTAACAAAAAAATGGGGATGCCCAGACATGGATCTTTTTGCTTCCCCACTGAATTGCCAGCTACAAAAATTCTGCACAAGGACTTATCACAAACAAGCATGGAAAGTGGATTCTCTTTTGTTCAGCTGGAAAAACCGAAAAGTTTATCCCTTCCCACCACTGCCTCTCCTTTCAAAGGTACTCCTAAAAGCCAGACAAGAAAAAACACAGATGATCCTGATTGCTCCAGACTGGCCACGCTAGCACTGGTACCCTACCTTAAGGAACTTGGCTCAAGGCCACAAAGGATTTTGCCACAAATTCCACACCTTCTGACTCAACAAAACAGTCTGATCCTGCACGGTCAGCTCAAAACCCTAAACCTGGCTGCATGGCAGATTCATTAGTCAAACAGGCAACACCTCTCTCTAAAGCTGTTATGGATGTCATTTTGGAGGCCAGGAGACCTAGCACCAGGAAAACTTACTCAGAAAAATGGAAGAGATTCTGCGCCTGGAACCAGGCTCAAAACCTTGACCCTCTAGTTCCAACCATTCCTCAGATTTTACAATACTTAACTGAGATGCTGGACAGAGGCCTATTCTTCTCGTCAATTAAGATCCATGCCTCTGCCATTTCAGCACATTACACGGATCCTCCTTTCTTCTCTCATCCCTTGCTAAAACAGTACCTCAGAGGGGCTAAAAACATAAGACCGCCCCGGAGAGCACAATCACCAACTTGGGACCTCAATTTCGTTTTGGAAAAACTAACCCTGCCACCTTTTGAGCCAGCCAATACAGCCGATCAAAAATTTTTATCATGGAAAACAGCTCTGCTCCTGGCAGTAACTTCAGCACGAAGAGTCTGAGCTACATGCATTAATGGCAGTGGAACCTTTTATAATTTTTCATCAGGACAGGGTTTCTTTAAGGACAAACCCTACCTTTATGCCAAAGGTGGTATCTAGTATGGCTCTTAACCAAACCATCCATTTGCCAACTTTTTATCCAAACCCCCAGAATAAAGGGGAGAAACCTCTGCATTCTTTGGACGTACACAGGCAGCTACACTTCTACTTGGACAAAACAAAAGCTTTCAGGAAAACTGAGCAACTGTTTGTAGCATATGCTGCAGGATCACAGGGCAAGGCTATCTCAAAGCAGACTGTATCTAAATGGATAGGACACTGTATACGTTACTGCTACACACAGCATGGAAAATCAGTCCCAAATAACATTAGGCCACATTCCACAAGGGCAACAGCCACTTCAACAGCCTTTCTCAGAGGAGTACCTACCAAGGACATTTTGGAGGCTGCAACTTGGAGTTCAGTGCACACCTTTACCAAGCATTACCACCTGCCTCTTTACTCTAAATCCATTGCAGGAATGGCACTGCAGTTCTGTAGGGCCTCATAGCCAATCCTAACTCTTTATAGACCAGCCACCCAACCTTAGCTTTGGGATTCTACCCAAGTGTAACACGATGAACATAGTACAGTTTTGTACCTACCATAAATGTAGATGTTCGAGTGTTCACACTGCTGCAGTCCAGGTTACCCTCCCTCCATCCCCTCTGAACTAGCTGGACTTATCTATATCTTTCTATCCTATACAACCTTTGTGGTGTATTTGCTTGTAACTAAATGTATTGTTTTTATTTTTATATGTATATCTTTTATTAGCAATATGTATTGGCTACCTACTTGGGGGCACCTGACATCTGGGGCAAGAAAAACTGAAGAAAATGGTGTCTGATGATCTTGTATACCCCTGCCGCACTGACGTCAGGGAAGAAGTGCCAGGGTATTGTTGGTACTTTAAGGTCTAGGCCCGTTTGTTAGAGGATCTAGTCCTCCCACTTCCCCTTTCTGTGTGTGTCATGTGTCTGATTGCAATCTTCTGAGATGTTTAAGGAGGTTAAGGATCATAAGCTATCTGGCTTTAGAAGGTGCGTTAAATGCTCACAGAAGATGTCCATAACGGGTGGCCACAGTAACTGCGTATACTGTCTTGGGGCCATCCACTTACAGGAAACATGCCTATTTTGTCACTCATTTAGTGCCAGGGTATTGCAGGAGAGGAAAAATAAACTCATTTCCTTAAGCCCTCATTTGAGGAAGATCTGGCTAGATGTTCATAGTGTTACCCTGCTGCAGTCATCACACTTGGGTTATCCTGTCGTCAGGCGGTCCCGCAGTCGGCCGGAATTCCAAAGTCTTGGTCCGGCGTCGGTTGCTGTCGCCTCTTCCCTGACGTCAGTGCGCCAGGGGTATATATAATGCAACAGACGCCATTTTCTTCAGTCTTTCTTGCCGTGCGGTGCCCGAAGCAGAAGCAGTTCGCAAGTGCCGGTCGGCTGACTCCTCAAATTTTCGAACTCTGATTTTCACACCGAAGTCTTCTATAAAGCTAAGTACCCCGTTGAGGAAACTTTTCTTGCCTCAGACCGATGTCAGAAAAAGTTAACAATTGTATTTCTTGTGGGAAGCAAATACCTCATAAGGATTTTCATTCTTATTGCATACCTTGCCTAGGCCCAGACCACGATGTCACAAGTTGTCGTTTTTGTGCTAGGTTTAATAAGCATACTATAAAAAGACGCTTTGATTTCGCACTACACTACTTCGGTAGAAAATTTAACTACACTATGCCGTCGGAGCTACCAACTACCGGCGTGCACAAAAAACGCAAGGATAAGGACAGGCAGCCCAGGCCTAAGCCAGATTCCGAGGCCTTGGCTGGTCCGGTCTCTGGTTCTCCGGTCTTTAGTGAGGCTCCGACGTAGCCCCTGACTACCGCAGATATGGAACCCGAGACCGATTTGGAACTTTTGGCGGAATGTACCAGGCCGACGCAGCCATTTTGTTCAGGCCCTTCCGACGACATTGCTGAAAAAGATGTCGGTGCTGCAGAAACACCTTCGGTTTCTGAAGGCGTTTTCAGAATGACGATGCTCACCATTAAAACGTATCCTAAGACAAAGACTCCTATTTAAACCTAAAAGGACAGCACTTCAGTCCCCTGTTCAAGGCCCCATGCCTAAGAAACAGATGCTGGCCAACAAAAAATTGGTCCTTTCCAGCAACTGACACCAGACAGGGAAAAATACACGCGGCCAAGAGAGGCAGGGACAGGACAAAGCCCCCCCACAAACCTCGCCAATGGCTGAAGATTTGATCTGTTTAATCAGGGGTTCCCAGCCCCCTCCTGACAAAAGGCCTAGACAAGAGGAAGATTATGTATCCTCTGAACAAGTGTCCATTTCTTCAGACTCCTCTGAGGACCAAGATTACTCCTTCTCCCCTTATGAATATTCTGATGCTGAGGATTCCATTCCCTCAGCTTTCCCTACTGAAGACTACTCCTTTGGGGAAACTTTACACACTGAGGGAACATTTTCACTAGGAAGGTCAGGACTACTCTGACTCTAAGAAAAGGCTCAGAGATTTTCTTTTACTCCCCCAGCACAGACCACTTGCCATCCCACCAGTTTTATACATTGTGGATGATGTTTACTTAGAATCCAGTTTGAACCCAGACTCTCTACCTCCAGCTCCGGCCAAACCTGACATACTATAGAGTGCCTGATTCCCACAAATGTCTTTATAAAAGCCCTGCTGCTGATCCAGAGACCATCTCCCAGGGTCCCAAAGGGGCTAAGGCTTCTATGGCTAAAAATCCTGTACCCTCTGAAAGGGACTCCAGAGCACTAGACAGGTGGGGGGGAGGGGGAGGTTTACACTTCAGCCACTCTAGCTATGAGGGCACTAAATTGCCAATTTCACATGCTGAAGTATCAGCAATTTCTTATCTCTCAGTTAAAGCAAAGAATGAGCACTCTCCCTCAACAGTCTGAATTGAAAGAAATGCAGGATCTGTTGCATGCAACTGAACAGGTGGGCAAACATACTTTACAATGTGGGTTTGATTCTTTGGAGGCCTCCTGCAGAGCAGCTGTCACTGGGTCTGTTATACGTAGGCATGCTTGGTTAAAGGAACAAACTCTGCCTGATCATGTTAAAACAAAGCTTCTAGATGCTCCCTTACAGCAGGATGTTCTTTTTGGAGTTAAAGCAGAAGTTGTCTTAAAGAAAATGGAGGATAAGGCAAAATCTATGCAGACAGTCAAAGATTTCCTACAGGTACAGCCCCCTCGCTTCAGCAGAAACTGGCCAACAAAAAATTGGTCCTTTCCAGCAACTGACAGACCACAGAGGGGTAAATACAGACGTCCAAGAGGCAGAGGACAACCATAAGCCCAGTACAAACCTCGCCAATGTGGCACTGCAACACAGAAGGGAGGAGAAGACAGATACCAATCTACCAGAAGGCAAACTCAATGACTTGCACCTCATCTGGCCAAGCAATACTCTCTTGGCAGCCCCCTTGGGAGGAAAACTCGCACTTTTTTCAGACAACTGGCACATTGTCACAAAGGACAAATGGGTCCTAGACATAATTTTACGAGGATACAGATTCCATTTTCACACCTTGCCAATGAAAAGAGGAATGCCAAACCTGCCACAAAATCAATGGGCAGAGGCACAAAAACAAATTACAGCTCTCATGGACATGAGAGCCATTCAGCTGGTACCTACTCGAGAGCAAGGCCAAGGATTTTACTCAAGACTCTTTCTAGTGCCCAGAAAGGACAATGCCTGGAGATCAATTCTGGACCTTTCAATTCTAAACACCTTTTTACAAGTACCCAAATTCAAGATGCCAACACTACAGCAGCTTCTTCCCATGTTGGGCAAGGAAGCATGGCTAGTAACGTTGGACCTCAAGGAGACGTACCTGCATGTCCCTATCAGACAAAGTTGCAGAAGATACCTCAGTTTCATTGCAGGTTCAACCCATTACCAATTCTCTGCACTGCCCTTTGGCTTATCTACTGCACCCAGAGTCTTCACAAAATGCCTGGCACCAGTAATTGCATACTGCAGACAAAGAGGAATTCAAATATACCCATACCTGGACGATTGCCTCATCCAAGCAGAAAGCAAGGACATTCTCTTAGAACATCTGGCTTTTGTAAAACATCTACTAAGTTGCCTGGGGTACACAGTAAACGAAAAGAAATCAAAACTAGTACCCTCACAAAATATGACATTCCTGGGTGCCAGCTTGAATACAACGACCCAGAAGGCTTATCTGATGCCAGGCAAACAACTACAACGGACTCAATATTTCAAAACAATGGCAACAAAGACCCAACTAATTGCAAGAAAAATTCTGCAGGCCTTGGGCTTCATGGCATCTTGCACACTACTAATACCATTTGCAAAGCTGCATATGAGGAAATTACAGTGGTACCTAAAAAGCGTATGGTCTCAACACAGCCACAGCTTGGACACAATGATATTTCTCATTCCCTGCCTACAACAGGAGTTTCTATGGTGGTCACAGGCATGTCACCTCAACAAGGGTCAGCCTTTCACCTTGCCCCCAGCCAGGCAAACCATGACAACAGATGCATCAGACTACGCCTGGGGGTACACATGGCAGGACAGTGCGTTCAAGGTGTATGGACTGCAGATCAAAGGAATCTACACATCAATCAAAGAGATGCTAGCTGTACAGAATGCTCTGACAGCCTTCAAGAGTCTATTACATCCAGGACAGCTTACAATAAAAACTGACAACACCACAGTAATGTGGTACATAAACAAGGGGGTACACACTCCTACCCTCTATGCAGGCAAGCAATGACCTTGTGGAATACTGCTCTGGCTTACCAAGTTCAGTTGCAAGCTCAATTCCTGCCAGGAAAGAAGAACACATTGGCAGATGACCTCAGCAGAAACATCATGGATCCCCACGAGTGGAAACTGGATCCACAAGTATTTGCAATGATAACCCAAAAATGGGACCTTCCAGACATAGACCTGTTTTCCAGTCCTCAAAACTATCACCGAACAAAATTTTGTACAAGGACACTTCACCATCAAGCTTGGAAAGTGGACGCGCACTCATTCAGTTGGAAAAAGCTGACAATATACGCCTTCCCTCCATTGCCTCTCCTCACAAAGGTGCTTCTGAAAGTCAAAGGAGAGACCACAACTGATGCTCATAGCCCCAGACTGGCCACGCCAGCACTGGTACCCACTATTGAGGAATATGGTCCAGGGCCCACCACCTTGGATCTTACCACAAATTACCCATTTGCTCACACAGCAAAACAATCAGATTCTTCACAGCCAGCTCAAAACCTTAAATCTGGCTGCATGGCAAATCACCTAAGCATCCAGCCAGCTCCTCTTTCCCAAGCAGTTATGGATGTTATTCTGGAAGCTAGGAGGCCAAACACCAGGAAGGCTTATTCGGACAAATGGAAAAGGTTTTGTGCCTGGAACCAAGCTAAAGGCCAAAACACAATTCAGCCTCCCATTCTACAGTATTTAACTGAGATGTTGCACAAACGACTTTTTTTTTCTTCCATTAAAATCCATGCTTCAGCTATTTCAGCCCACTACAACACGGATCCACCCTTATTTTCGCATCCACTTCTAAGGCAGTTCCTCAGAGGGGCAAAAAACATTAGGCCCCCCAGGAGAGCACCTACACCAACATGGGACCTCAATTTTGTTCTGGAAAAACTTACGCTACCTCCCTTTGAACCAGCTTTCTCTGCAGATCTGCAGTTCCTATCATGGAAGACTGCCCTGCTGCTAGCAATAACTTCAGCTAGAAGAGTCTCAGAGCTGCAGGCACTAATGGCAGTGGAACCTTTCCTCATTTTTCATCAAGACAAAGTTTCTCTACGAACTAATCCTTCCTTTATGCCTATGGCGGTTTCCAGTGTGGCTTTAAATCAAACCATCCACTTACCCACCTTCTTCCCAAATCCACAGAACAAAGGAGAGAGACTCCTGCATTCCTTGGACATTCACAGGCAACTTTGTTACTACTTGGTTAAGACTAAGGCTTTCAGAAAATCTGACCAGCTCTTTGTATCCTATGCTACAGCTTTACAAAGTAAGGCTATATCAAAACAAACCATTTCCAAATGGATAGGGCATTGCATTCGTTTTTGCTATAACCATCATGGAAAACCAGTTCCTGCTACCATTAGGCCCCACTCTACAGGGCAGTAGCTACATCTACAGCCTTCCTCAGGGGGGTTCCAACCAAGGACATTTTGGAAGCTGCAACTTGGAGTTCAGTACACACCTGTACCAAACGCTATCACTTACCACTTTACTCTAAGACTAGGGCGGGCTTCGCCACTGCAGTTCTGCAGGGCCTTCTAGCCTCCTCTAACCCTCTGACTCCTCCACCCATCCTTAGCTTTGGGATTCAACCCAAGTGTGATGACTGCAGCAGGGTAACACGATGAACATAGTACAGTTTTGTACCTACCATAAATGTAGATGTTAGAGTGTGCACCCTGCTGCAGTCCAGGTTACCCTCCCTCCATCCCCTCTGATTTAACTGGCTAAATCTCTACAATACCTTCCTGATGTATTTGCTTATAGCTGGAGGGATTTTGTGTTTTTGCAAAATTTACTCAATTTGGTACTAATTACTGACCACCTTTTTGGGGGCACCTGACATCTGGGGCAAGAAAAACTGAAGAAAATGGCATCGGTTGCATTATATATACCCGTGGTGCTCTGACGTCAGGGAAGAGGCGACAGCAACCGACGCCGGACCAAGACTTTGGAATTCCGGCCGACTGCGGGACCGCCTGACGACAGGATAACCCAAGTGTGATGACTGCAGCAGGGTGTACACTCGAACATCTACATTTATGGTAGGTACAAAACTGTACACTCTTCCTCCTCTGCAAAGTCTTATGGATCTAAAAAGGAGAAATTTAAATCTTACAAGAGGCCGGCTGGTGCATCGGAGCTGCCTCTCCAAAATTTCCAAATCTGATAAACCTGCTGCCTCCTCTGCTCCACTGAGTTCGGAGCCGATCGAGGGTTCTACTACTACTACTGTTACTACAGTGTCGGCACCAGGTAGTTCGGAGCCGACCACTGATAGTAGACATCGGAGCTGGTCTACGGATCCTCTACCGGTATCCCCTACACTAAGGTCACCCATATCACACTGTCTTCCAGGTGTTTATCGGTAGAAGATGTGGAGAGAGTAGTGCTGAGACTCCTGAAGTCGTCTGCCGTACCTAAAATGTTTTCTCCGACCCAGTCGTTTCCGGGGCCACGAGTCCGTTATCCCTTCTGTGATTCCTCCTCCGAGCCATGCTGGTCTTTTGGAGCCAGAGTGTTTGGTACCACAGGTGGAACCCTTTGTTCCAGCTCCCCTGAAGGTCGTTTCGGAGCAGAGTTCCGCTCCGACACACTCAGTGCCTTCCATGGTGTCTAGGAGCTGAAGCTCCCAGGTTGTCCCCAACAGGGACATCTGGAACGGAACCTCTTTGGTTCCGAGCCTTCCTCTCGGCACGTCTGCTTGGGTGAGCTCTGACCCTACATCTGTCTTGGAGCCGATGGCATCCTCAGTCTCCCCGGAGCCGGGGTGGTCTTCGGAGCCAGAGAGGTTAGCATTAGAGATGATGAGTGTGCTGTCCCGATCATCAGCTCCTACTAGGAGTACCGACACTCTTTACCCTAGGGCACCTACTTCTGTCTCAGCACCTACTCCCTCTCTGGACAGCAGAGACCCGCAGCCTCAGGAACCACTGTCTGGTGGCCCCCAATGTCCTTCAAGGATGCATCTGCAGTCATCACATATGGGTTGTCCTGCCTCAGGCAGTCCTTCGGTCTGCCGGATTCCAAAGTCTGGGTCTGGCCTCGGCTGATGTCGCACTTTCCCCAACGTCAGAGCGCCTGGGGTATAAAAGCATCAGCCGACGCCATCTTCCCCAGTCTTTTTTGCCGCGTGGTGCCCGAAGCAGAAGCAGTTCGCAAGTGCTGGTCGGTCAGCTCCTGTGATTCAGCTACCGAAGACTTTGAAAAAGCTAAGTACCCCGTTGGGGACTCTTTCTTGCCTCAGCCGATGTCAGATAAAGTTAATAATTGTTTAACCTGTGGGAAACAAATACCTCGTAAGGATTTCCACTCTTACTGCCTCCCCTGCCTAGGCCCAGACCACGACGTCTCGGCCTGTGCTTCCTTCAACCGACGAACTCTTAGACGTCGGTCGGAGTTTGCAGAGGAGTTTTTTGGGGCTAGTTTTGCTTATATAATGCCATCGGAGAGTCCGACTTCGCATTCCGTCAAAAAACGGAAGGACAAGGACCGACACACGCGGGCCACGGTTTCGGCTGAAACCTCGGTCAGACCTACCGCAAGAGTGTCTGTCTCGGCTGAAACAGAGTCCTTGGCACTTCCTACTACCGAAACCGCACAACCGACTACCTCGGCCCTGGAGGCCCCGGCCGAGTCTGTCATTGAATTACCTACTGAGACCAGTGTCCAGGAACCTTCAAACACTACCTTAGATAAGTTTACTCCTGCACGTGGTGCAGCCAGACCCCCTGTTTCTATGTCCATTAAGGCTTTCTCTAGGGCTAAGGCTGCTAAACTTTCTAAGGCTTTGCCTCCCAGAGCTACTTCTCAGAGACCTTCTTCTAGCTCTCAGATTCTTTCCCTTGCAGAGGATCTGATTTCATTAATTAGGGGCTCTCAACCTCCTCCAGACAAAAGGCCCAGGGTTGAGCCCTCTGATCCACAGTCCTCAGATGAGTCCACGGATGGCTCTGCTCTGTCAGACCACCAGGAGGAGGCTTATTCGGCCTACGAGGATTCTGATGCTGAAGAATCTATTCCCTTGGCCTCCCCTCCTGAAGAGTTTTCATTTGGAGAAACATTACACACTGAGAGAACACTTTCAATGGCAGGGTCAGGAATTCTCTGATTCCAGAAAGAGATTAAGGACCTTTTTACATTTACCTCAGCACAGGCCCTTAGCTATACCTCCTGTTTTGAATGTAATTAATGATGTTTACTCAGATGCTTGTACTGCCCCTGACTCTCTCCCTCCGGCTCCTGCCAAACCTGATAGGTACTACAGAGTCCCGGACTCACATTTTCACCTGTACAAGGCCCACTCTCCTGACCCAGAAACTATTTCCCAGGGCCCTAAAGGGGTTGCAGCTGCCACTGCTAAAAATCCTCTACCCTCTGAAAGGGAGTCCAGAGCTTTAGAGAGATGGGGTAAGAAAGTGTATACTTCTGCAACTCTTTCCATGAGGGCATTAAACTGTCAATTCCATATGATACAGTATCAAGAGTATTTACTAGATGAATTGCATAAGAAACTGTACTCTCCTGAACCCCTTGATCGTAAATCCCTTCAGGATCTGGTGCATAATTCTCAGCAGGTTAGTAACCATTTCTTGCAGTGTGGTTATGATGCATTGGAAGCTTCATGTAGATCGGCTATGACAGGTGCAGTTATACGTAGGCATGCCTGGCTGAAGGAACAATCTCTGCCAGACCATGTTAAAGCTAAGCTTTTGGATGCTCCTATGGAAAAGCAAAAATTATTTGGTTCCACGGCTCAAGAGGTTTTAAAGAAATTTGAAGAAAAGGCAAAATCTGTGCAAACAGTTAAGGACTTTCTGCAAGTACAACCACCGAGATTCAGCAGAAATTGGCCTACTAAGAATTTGTCCTTTCCGGACTCAGACAGATCTCAGAGGCAGGAACAGACGTGCCAGAGGTAGAGGGCAAGCTAGAGGCTCCTACAGAGGCCGTCAGTGGCAGCCTCCCAATCAGAGAGGTAGTGCAGGAACTACAACTGCTACACCAGGACAGACTCAATGACTTTATTTTGACTCCGCCGACCAGGGCTCAATTAGAAGCACCTTTGGGCGGAAAACTTTCTTTATTCTCAAAAAATTGGCACAGCATTACAGGGGACACATGGACACTACAAATAGACAAAGGATACAGGTTCCATTTCCACTCTTTGCCAAAAAGAAAAGGCATGCCAAACCTGCCACCAAATCAGAGGGCAGAGGCTTTGAAGCAAATTACCAACTTAATGCAAATGAAAGCCATAGAAAAGGTACCTCTTTCAGAACAAGGCCAGGGATTTTACTCTATTATTCCTTGTTCCAAGAAAAGAAAATCAATGGAGGCCTATTCTCGACTTGTCCGCACTGAATACATACCTCATCGTGCCAAAATTCAAAATGCTGACTCTACAGCAACTCCTTCCCATGCTGGGCAAGGGGTCTTGGCTGGTGACTCTAGACCTCAAGGAGGCATACCTGCATGTCCCTATTCGACAAAGCTGCAGAAGACACCTCAGATTTCTTGCAGGGTCAGAGCATTATCAATTCTCAGCATTGCCCTTTGGCTTATCTATTGTGCCCAGAGTATTCACGAAATGCCTGGCATCAGTAATTGCACACTGCAGACTTCAGGGGATTCAAATCTACCCTTATCTGGACGACTGCCTAATACAAGCGGACAGCAAGCAAACTTTGTTAAAGGACTTGGACTATGCCATTCACCTGTTACAGGCCTTGGGATATACAGTCAACATCCACAAATCAAGACTGGTTCCATCCCAAAGAATAACTTTTCTGGGTGCGGATCTAGACACAACCACCCAGATGGCTTTTCTCTCAGAAGAAAAACGAGAACAGCTACCAGTTTATTTTCAGAATCTCACAAGACAAACTCTGATGACTGCAAGGAAGATCCTGCAGGCCCTGGGTTACATGGCATCTTGCATTCTTCTGATCCCACAAGCATCAGTAATTGCACACTGCACCTCATCGTGCCAAAATTCAAAATGCTGACTCTACAGCAACTCCTTCCCATGCTGGGCAAGGGGTCTTGGCTGGTGACTCTAGACCTCAAGGAGGCATACCTGCATGTCCCTATTCGACAAAGCTGTGCCAATTTTTTGAGAATAAAGAAAGTTTTCCGCCCAAAGGTGCTTCTAATTGAGCCCTGGTCGGCGGAGTCAAAATAAAGTCATTGAGTCTGTCCTGGTGTAGCAGTTGTAGTTCCTGCACTACCTCTCTGATTGGGAGGCTGCCACTGACGGCCTCTGTAGGAGCCTCTAGCTTGCCCTCTACCTCTGGCACGTCTGTTCCTGCCTCTGAGATCTGTCTGAGTCCGGAAAGGACAAATTCTTAGTAGGCCAATTTCTGCTGAATCTCGGTGGTTGTACTTGCAGAAAGTCCTTAACTGTTTGCACAGATTTTGCCTTTTCTTCAAATTTCTTTAAAACCTCTTGAGCCGTGGAACCAAATAATTTTTGCTTTTCCATAGGAGCATCCAAAAGCTTAGCTTTAACATGGTCTGGCAGAGATTGTTCCTTCAGCCAGGCATGCCTACGATAACTGCACCTGTCCTCGCCCATCTACATGAAGCTTCCAATGCATCATAACCACACTGCAAGAAATGGTTACTAACCTGCTGAGAATTATGCACCAGATCCTGAAGGGATTTACGATCAAGGGTTCAGGAGAGTACAGTTTCTTATGCAATTCATCTAGTAAATACTCTTGATACTGTATCATATGGAATTGACAGTTTAATGCCCTTATGGAAAGAGTTGCAGAAGTATACACTTTCTTACCCCATCTCTCTAAAGCTCTGGACTCCCTTTCAGAGGGTAGAGGATTTTTAGCAGTGGCAGCTGCAACCCCTTTAGGGCCCTGGGAAATAGTTTCTGGGTCAGGAGAGTGGGCCTTGTACAGGTGAAAATGTGAGTCCGGGACTCTGTAGTACCTATCAGGTTTGGCAGGAGCCGGAGGGAGAGAGTCAGGGGCAGTACAAGCATCTGAGTAAACATCATTAATTACATTCAAAACAGGAGGTATAGCTAAGGGCCTGTGCTGAGGTAAATGTAAAAGGTCCTTAATCTCTTTCTGGAATCAGAGAATTCCTGACCCTGCCATTGAAAGTGTTCTCTCATAGTGTGTAATGTTTCTCCAAATGAAAACTCTTCAGGAGGGGAGGCCAAGGGAATAGATTCTTCAGCATCAGAATCCTCGTAGGCCCAATAAGCCTCCTCCTGGTGGTCTGACAGAACACAGCCATCCGTGGACTCATCTGAGGACTGTGGATCAGAGGGCTCAACCCTGGGCCTTTTGTCTGGAGGAGGTTGAGAGCCCCTAATTAATGAAATCAGATCCTCTGCAAGGGAAAGAATCTGAGAGCTAGAAGAAGGTCTCTGAGAAGTAGCTCTGGGAGGCAAAGCCTTAGAAAGTTTAGCAGCCTTAGCCCTAGAGAAAGCCTTAATGGACATAGAAACAGGGGGTCTGGCTGCACCACGGCAGGAGTAAACTTATCTAAGGTAGTGTTTGAAGGTTCCTGGACACTGGTCTCAGTAGGTAATTCAATGACAGACTCGGCCGGGCCTCCAGGGCCGAGGTAGTCGGTTGTGCGTTTCGTAGTAGGAAGTGCCAAGGACTCTGTTTCAGCCGAGACAGACACTCTTGGCGTAGGTCTGACCGAGGTTTCAGCCAAACCGTGGGCGCGTGTGTCGGTCCTTGTCCTTCCGCTTTTGACGAATGCTAAGTCGGACTCTCCGATGGCATTATATAAGCAAAACTAGCCCCAAAAAACTCCTCTGCAAACTCCGACCGACGTCTAAGAGTTCGTCGGTTGAAGGAAGCACAGGCCGAGACGTCGTGGTCTGGGCCTAGGCAGGGGAGGCAGTAAGAGTGGAAATCCTTACGAGGTATTTGTTTCCCACAGGTTAAACAATTATTAACTTTATCTGACATCGGCTGAGGCAAGAAAGAGTCCCCAACGGGGTACTTAGCTACAGGGGACACATGGACACTACAAATAGACAAAGGATACAGGTTCCATTTCCACTCTTTGCCAAAAAGAAAAGGCATGCCAAACCTGCCACCAAATCAGAGGGCAGAGGCTTTGAAGCAAATTACCAACTTAATGCAAATGAAAGCCATAGAAAAGGTACCTCTTTCAGAACAAGGCCAGGGATTTTACTCTATTATTCCTTGTTCCAAGAAAAGAAAATCAATGGAGGCCTATTCTCGACTTGTCCGCACTGAATACATACCTCATCGTGCCAAAATTCAAAATGCTGACTCTACAGCAACTCCTTCCCATGCTGGGCAAGGGGTCTTGGCTGGTGACTCTAGACCTCAAGGAGGCATACCTGCATGTCCCTATTCGACAAAGCTGCAGAAGACACCTCAGATTTCTTGCAGGGTCAGAGCATTATCAATTCTCAGCATTGCCCTTTGGCTTATCTATTGTGCCCAGAGTATTCACGAAATGCCTGGCATCAGTAATTGCACACTGCAGACTTCAGGGATTCAAATCTACCCTTATCTGGACGACTGCCTAATACAAGCGGACAGCAAGCAAACTTTGTTAAAGGACTTGGACTATGCCATTCACCTGTTACAGGCCTTGGGATATACAGTCAACATCCACAAATCAAGACTGGTTCCATCCCAAAGAATAACTTTTCTGGGTGCGGATCTAGACACAACCACCCAGATGGCTTTTCTCTCAGAAGAAAAACGAGAACAGCTACCAGTTTATTTTCAGAATCTCACAAGACAAACTCTGATGACTGCAAGGAAGATCCTGCAGGCCCTGGGTTACATGGCATCTTGCATTCTTCTGATCCCACAAGCAAGGCTTCATATGAGGAAATTGCAATGGTACCTAAGAAGTTTATGGACTCAGCACAGTCACAGCTTAGAAGCTATGATACCACTCATTCCTTGCCTTCAAAAGGAATTCCAGTGGTGGGCTCAAGCCTGCCAGTTGAAAAGCGGGCTGCCCTTCAGCAAGCCAAGGGCCAACCAAACCATCACCACGGACGCTTCAGACCAAGGCTGGGGAGCGCACATGGAGGACAGATGTATACAAGGGCTATGGTCGCAAAGAGAGCTGCACATGCACATAAACCAAAATGAATTGCTGGCAGTGATGCACGCAATCGAGGCCTTCAAACCTTTCCTTCACCAAGGCCACCTGCTCATAAGGACAGACAACACCACAGTTATGTGGTACATAAACAAGCAAGGAGGCACCCATTCCTACCCTCTTTGCAGGCTGACAATGAACCTATGGGAACTGGCATTGAAACTCAACATACAGCTACAGTCCCAATTCGTGCCAGGGAAAGACAATACACTGGCAAACAGCTTAAGTAGAACTACCATGGATGCACACGAATGGATGCTGCACCCAGACATCTTCTTACAAATCACACAATCTTGGGGAAGGCCGGAAATAGACCTGTTTGCTTCCCCCCTAAATCGTCAACTGAAGAAATTCTGCTCAAGGACATACCACCCACAAGCTTGGAAAGTGGATGCTCTCTCTTTCAGCTGGAAAGCTCTAACAGTGTATGCTTTCCCACCTCTTCCACTAATGACCAAGGTCCTACTGAAGATCAGGACAGAGCAGCCCAGAGTAATCCTGATAGCCCCAAATTGGCCAAGGCAGCACTGGTACCCACTGTTAAACAGCTTGTCACAGACGAAACCATGGCCTCTCCCCTTATGGCCACTCCTACTGACGCAGCACAATTTCAGGACTCTACACTCCAACCTGAAAACCTTGCAGCTAACTGCCTGGAGAATACCATGACTCCCACTCAGGATAACCTATCCCAGAGAGTGAAGGATATTATTATGGAAGTCACGACCTTCCACAAGGAAGGCATACACAACAAAATGGAAAAGATTTCACACCTGGAACACAGCAAAGGGCCTAGATGTGACCGTGATGAATATGGCATATATATTGGAATACTTGGCAGAATTGTCCCACAGTGGCCTGTCTTACTCTTCCATCAAGATGCATGCCTCAGCAATCTCAGCAGAATACAATCTAAATCCACCTGTCTTCTATCACCCTCTACTAAGACAGTTTCTAAGAGGAATCAAAAACATTAATCCTCCAAGGAAACCACCTCTACCTACTTGGGACCTGAATTTCGTGTTGGAAAAACTAACACCAACTCCCTTCGAACCAGCAACATCGGCAGCTGTACAGTTTTTGTCTTGGAAAACTGCCTTCCTTCTGGCCATAACCTCAGCATGAAGAGTATCTGAGCTACAAGCTTTAATGGCGGTGCAGCCATTCCTTATCTTTCATCAGGACAGAGTTTCTCTGAGGACCAATCCTACATTCATGCCAAAGGTGGTATCCAGGGTATCTTTGAACCAAGCTATTCACTTGCCTACATTCTTCCCACAGCCACAAAATAAAGGGGAAAGACTTCTGCACACCCTGGACATACACAGACGACTACGCTACTACTTGGACAGAACTAAAAGTTAGAGAAAGACTGACCAGTTGTTTGTAGCATATGCTGCTGGGGTACAAGGAAAAGCATTTTCCAAACAAACAATTTCCAAATGGATAGGAAATTGCATTTGTTTTTGTTACTCCTTTCATGGAAAGACTGTGCCAGCTAACATTAGACCTCATTCCACGAGAGCCACAGCCACCACCACAGCCTTCCTAAGAGGGGTGGCTACCAAGGACATTTTAGAAGCTGCTACATGGAGCTCCATGCATACATTTGCCAAGCATTACAATTTGCCTTTATACTCCAGATCCAGAGCAGAGTTTGCTACGGCAGTCTTGCAGGGTATCTTAACTACACCATCCTTCATTTAGTACCTTCACCCTCAGTTTGGCTATGGTATTCTACCCATATGTGATGACTGCAGATGCATCCTTGAAGGACATAGTACAGTTTTGTACCTACCATAAATGTAGATGTCTGATAGGTATGCATCTGCAGTCAGGCTTACCCTCCCTCCTACCCCTCTGTGGTATTCCTAAGGTGCTTACCCCTCTTTTAGCTAGCTGGGGGAATCTATTATGGCGTATTTGTTTGTATATACATGTGTGTGTGTATGTGTATATATATAAATATATATATATATATATATATATATATATATATATATATATATATATATATTTATATTTTTGCAAATGTTTGGAATTTTACTGCATTTATCCAAATTTAGCCTTCCTAGAGGGCACCTGGCATCTGGGGCAAGAAAAACTGAGGAAGATGGCGTTGGCTGATGCTTTTATACCCCAGGCGCTCTGACGTCGGGGAAAGTGCGACATCAGCCGAGGCCGGGCCCAGACTTTGGAATCCGGCCGACCGAAGGGCTGCCTGAGACAGGACAACCCATATGTGATGACTGCAGATGCATACCTATCGGACATCTACATTTATGGTAGGTACAAAACTGTACTTTCTTCCGAGACCTCCCCAGATTATCCTTCCGAGGAGCTCCCACAGAAGAGAACATGAAAGAGGAAGCATGTAGACTCCCAGGACGAGTCTCTTACCTCGGACACCGATCTCGAGGAGTCAGAAGGGTCCCCCAAGTCCGTCCTCTGATGTCTCCTTTGTAGACATCTTGGAGATCTTTAAGCAGAGGTGCGGCTGGCCCCACTGTCACACCTTCTGATGAGTCTGTGTACCTGAAGGCTTTCGGGTCTCAACCTTTAGCCTCTTGGGTGTCTCCACCTTTTGCTGAACTGTAAGAGTAAGTTAGTCGGAAGGTGTGGGATACTCCTGATGCCGTGGAGCCAGTCCCCAGGAAACCAAATAAATTTCTATCAGCTCCCAAGGAGAAGGAATTTTTGTCAAAGGGTGTTCCCGTAGATACCATGGTGGTGACGGTGGCCACTAAGAAGGAGCTAGCGGAGACTTCTGTCCATCTGCCGAATAAAGAATCTCGAACGAGGGACAGATATGGGAAGCGTATCTTTTTGTCAGTGGCATTTACTCTTAGATCGCTGAACTACCTTACACACTTCACGAAGCTTCAGAGAGATCTCTTTAAGGAGTTGGGAGAGACTCTCAAGGTACATGTGCTGAGGGAGTCCCTGAGAAGGTGTCTGCCCACTTGTCCACCTTGAACTCTGTCAACTCGTCCATGAGGCTCACCTCTTATGCAGCAGATGGAGCGAGCAGAGCAGCGGGTTCAGGAATTTCTCTAAGGCATCATTCCTGGATGCGCTTGTGTAAATTTTTGGAATCGTTCAAGTCTACGTTTTACCAACGCCCCCTTCGGTTCTTTATTATTTGGACCCAAGGTAAAGGACACACTCACCCGGTGAGAGCAAGAAGGGGAAAGCACACACTGCCGTGGAAGTATGTTTTACCGTCCCCTCTAGGCCATACCCTAGGGGTCAGAGAGATGGTAAAATGTGGTTCAAGAAGTCCCAGAGGTTTTTCCAGGATGCACAGGGTGACTCCTCCTCCTTCAGAGGCAGAAGAGGAGGAAATGGTAGACTTCTCCCTAGAGGCAGGGGCGGACAACAAAACCAGGGAGGCCATGATTCGGTTCGGGGCCGGCCCTACCAGTGCTCTTGATGTGGGGCCCAACTGTGCTTTCCTGGAGCCGGTCGGGGGTCACATTTCTTTGTTTCTGGAAGTCTAAGTATCACTCAAGACAGATGGGTACAAAGAACTATCACCAGAGGTTATTCCATACCTTTTTCTCTGCCACCTCATGTTCCCAAGAGGATCCTGGATGTTCCACCCAATCACAGGGGTCAAGCACCTGTGGAGGTCAACAAGTTGTTGGCAAAAAGAGTCATCCAAACTGTCCCCGCAGACCAAATAGCATACGGAACTTACTCCAGATTATTTTTAGTGCCAAAATGTACAGGGGACTGGAGGCCCATCTTGGACCTCAGCAACTTAAACTAATCTGTAAAGGCCAAGTTCCGGATGATGACACTGCAGTCTATTCTCCATTACTAGGGAAAGACACTTATATGTGCTCAATAGACCTCCAAGATGCTTACTACTACATAAAAATGGACAGGGCTTCGAAGAGTCATCTACGCTTCTGGCTGGGAGCCAGTCACTACCAGTTTCGTGCTCTGCCCTTTGGTCTCCCCACAGCCCCCAGGCTGTTCACCAAGTGTATGGCAGTAGTGACAGCTCACCTGAGACATCAAAGATTTCAGGTGTTTCTGTATCTGGACAACTGGCTCCTGACTGCACCCCACCAGGCATCTACTTCTTCAGATCAGGGACGCTACTATTCATCTTTGTACCCAGTTGGGAATTCCTATCAGTTGGGAAAAAGTCTGCCTTATTGCCCTCTCAATTTGTAATTTTTAGAGGTGCAGAAATAGACAGTTAGCCATGTTGGCTCATCTTCAGGAGAAAGGGCACAGAATCTGGTTCTTCAAATTCGTCGTCTTCCCCTCCGAAAAATAAAGGCCAAGACTGTTCTGAAGCTTCTAGGGACCATGGTTTCTACCATACTACTAGTGCTGCTAGCCAATGGCTTCTGTCGTCCCAGTGGTCCTTTCAACAACTTCCCTTAACTCATCACATTTTGCTGACAGACTCTTGCAAGAAGGACCTCATTTGGTGGATTCAACCTAATCAGTTAACCACAGGCAGTCCATTTGTCCCTCGCCAACCCATTGCCACTGTGACCACGGATGCCTCACAGGGTGGGAGGGGCATTATCTAGGCAGGACTGTCCAAAGCACATGGCAAGATCACAAGGCTCACCTGCATGTCCATGTTCTAGAAATGAGGGAGGTGCTCCTGGCATTGCAAGCACTTCACGACCTTCTTCCTCTTGGGGCGATTTCAGTACAATCAGACAACATGTCTGTAGTATGGTATATCAGCAAACAAGGCGGAACCACTGTGTCAAGAAGCCGTTCTTGTTTGGAAATGGGCGATATCTTCCCAGCGCTTCCTGGTGGCGATGTACATCCCGGGGACAACCAACGTGATAGCCGACAAATTCAGCCGGGCAATTTTGATTCCTCATGAGTGGTTTCGCAGATGGGGACAGCCTTGCTGCGATCTCTTTGCCAGCCCAATCAGTGCCAAATGCAGCGGCTGTTTCTCCCTTATTCCCCCTCCGGGGGGGAGTCACCGAGAGACATACTCATTCACGATTGGCCTCTGGGTATCCTTTATGCTTTCCCCTCCTTTTCCCCTTGTATCCAAGGTGATTCAGAAAGCGAAACGGCTGGGAAGCAAACTGATCCTCATTACTCCTTACTGGCCTCGACAGTGCCAGATCTCTTGACGTGCATGTCCGGTTCGCTTCACCCCACCTTGCACACCCTCAATTTGAGAGCTTGGCTGCTCCAGTTCCATCCCTAGTCAGGCTTCATGACTTCTCACCCTCCATGACTCTTATCCTTACGTCCTCTCATAAACCCTCCACTAGGAAATTATATTTCAGTTAATGGAGGAGGTTCTCTCTCTGGGCTGAGAAAAAGAATGTTGACCCTTATACCACTTCCATTATCGTGGTTCTGGAATTTTTGTCTAAACTTTTCCACCAGGAATCTGCAGCTGTCACAATTAAGGTTCAGTTGGCAGCTATTTCTAATTTTCTCCTAGGCCTACAAGATTCTAATCTGATGTCACATAGGTTGTGCAAGACCTTCCTCAATGGTGCCACTTTAAGACCCTTCAGGAACCGGCTACTTTATGGGACTTGAATTTTGTGCTATCCAAATTAACGTCTCCACCTTCTGAGCCTTTCATTCGTCGCCTTTGAAATTTCTGTCTTGGAAAACTTTTTCTGATGGCAATCACATCTGCTAGGCGAGTGTCAGTTACAAACAGTGTGTCATACCCCCTTATCTGATATTTTACAAAGAAAGAGTATGTCTTCGTACTAATCCATCCTTCATCCCCAGGGTCTCTTCCCATAACTCTTTGAACCAATCCGTAGAACTTCCGGTGTTCTTCCCTAGTCATTCTAACGCAGCAGAATACAGGTTTCATCAGTTGGATGTTCATAGACAATTGCGTTTTTATTTGCACCAGACTAAGGAATTCAGGAAGTCAGACAAATTGTTTATTTCCTTCTCCGACTCCAGATTAGGTCTACCAGTTTCCAAAGTGACCCTCTCTAATTGGATCTCTAGCTGTATAGCTCACATTTACACTTCTGATGGTAAGCAGTTACCTTTCAAAATTCTACGAGATCTCAGTCTACCTCTGCAGCCTTTCAAGCCAGGATCCCAATTGATAATACCTGTGCAGCAGCAACTTGGGCTACCCCTCACAACATTTATTACTCATTACAAATTGGATTTAACCTCCAGGGGTAGAGCATGGTTCCACAGTACTCAGGAGTATTTTTCCTTGAGACACCCAAGAATAAGGTGCTAGGGACGCTGTCCCATGTGCAAGAATGAAGGCGAGATAGGACTACAGAACATAAAGAAGTTATGTACTCACCATAACGTTCCATGTTTGTAGTCCATCTTGCCCTTCATTCTTAAGAACCCACCCACATGCCCCCATCCTGGAAATATCTGGAGACAGAAAAATATTGCTATTATCATTTACTGGAAACCTTTTTATTATTGGGTTCTTTCTCTATGGTTATTATTTCTTAGCAGCAAACAAGATCTGGGGATTGTACTGGTGCACCATGGAATACCTACCTACATACCAACTAGAAGACTTTGAGCTTGTAAAAAGGCCGAGTCGGAGCTGAGGATTGGCTCCGAACCCATGTGTAAGAATGAAGGGCGAGATGGACTACAAACATGGAACGTTATGGTGAGTACATAACTTTTTTAAGGCCTAAGATCCTCTTTGTAAAGTACTTTTGTGGCCTTTCCAGCTGTTGATGTATCTAGTAAGGTACATGCCACATATTGCCCTACTATAGAAGAATTGGGGAAGGAGTTCTTACACTTTTTAATATTAAGCTTTTGCAGGGATCTGCTGAGCTAGGTTCAACCACTGTAGAATGATCAAAAGGGAAAGCAACAATAGATTCCAGTGAAGGTTCTGCTAAAGTTTCATCTTTCACCAACTAAATTTTATTTTCCCCCTAATTCTTTTGTTGCCTCCTTCTAGGATTCACTTTAGCCAAGTTAAACCACTTCATCCTTTTTCTCTAATTTCTTAATTCCCTTTTTAACTTTTTCTAAAATTACAAGATGAAAGTTGCGAATGAGGCCATGAGCACCAGTCATAACACAAGCAAAAGTACTCTGATGCAGAAGTGGGATGGTAGGGCAATAAAGTGGTGCAACTATTAGCATTGTTGCTTCACCATGCTAGGATCTCTAGTTCAGTTCTCAGCTAGGGTGCCCATTGTGCAAAGCCTGCCCACCCTTCTTGTGTCTCAATGAGCTTTCAATTAGCTGCTTCATTTTTTTCACTGGTGAAATGGAAATCTTTCAAAAGTGACAACAGGAGAACATGTCACATGTATACCATGCAACAGGTTGACACCTAGTGTGGGCTACGCTTCTCTGATGTGCACAGTAAAGAAAAGTTGTGTAAAATCTTCTTTGCTTCCCATGTAAGAGCAAGTCATTTACAGTTTTGTACCTCCTTCCATTTGGTTTCACAGTAGCCTCCAGGGTGTTCAAATACATGCCAGTGGTAGTCCCTTACCTTAGGTTACAAGGGAATAGTCTTTCCAGGACAACTGGCTTCTGGTGCCCCCACCCAGTTCAAAAGGTCAAGCCCTTTAAGGATGGTCTTAGTTCTCTTCTGATCTTTAGGGATAATGAACATCACAAAACTCTCTCTTGATGCCTGTGCACTCCAGTCACATTCCTTGCTTGCAGGATGGGCACTCTTGTTTTGCAAAGCTTTTCTTTCATGTAATAGGATTCAATTCATGCACTTTTACAGTCTTAAAAATTCTGTACAAGCAGATAGTGATGGCACCATTGTATTTCAAAGTATTAAGTCTCATGGCATCTTCTATTCATATGGTTTTGAATGTCCAATTTTACATAAGTATTACACTGGGTGCAACAGAGTAAGTTGCTGGATCCTGTATACTTCCCATCAAGGTTTTCAGGTAGTGCAATGGTCACCTCAAATATTGGAGTCATGACTCCATACCTGTCTGTGGACAGAACCTTCCAAGCCCGCCCATACCTCGTCTGAGACAAATTGAATATGCATCTGTTTTAGATTGGGGGGGAAGCATTGTCAACAGCATCTCATCCAAGGAACATAAACATAGACAGAGACTGGCCCTGTACATCAGTGTTCTCGAAATGAAGGTAGTCCCGACCTTGCAGGAATTATTGCATAGTCAGTACTTAACTTTAATTTCATCTCTCAGTTTTGTGTGTGCGTGTGTTTGTGTGTGGGAGTTAATCACACTTTAGACATCTGGGTTGTCATCATTATTGGGTGGCTTTACTCTGTCCCTGGTCATGGTCTTATTCCGCTCCTCAGAACAAAGGACTACAGTGTTTTATTTAATCTGTCTTTCGGGTAGAGTTGTATGCTATGATTTTGGTCTTTCACATTCCCCTTTTTCAAGCATTATTGTCTTAACTGTGACTCTAGAATGTGGGCTTCTGAACTAGACTGTTCTTCAGAACTTGGTCTTTTTGAGGTCTCTTCACTTGCTGACCATTGACTTCTTCCATTATGCAGGCTTACTGCGTGATATTCGACCCATTTGTAGGATGTATTTATTTATTTATTTTACATATTTTGACCGGGATAGTCAGACTGGATCCATGTCCATTTTCAGCGGATGCCCGGGGAGAAAAGCTCCAAGGTAGAACATACAGTATAAGTTACACACAGCTTACAGGCTCCAGTTGAGCAAGCAGGTAATGTAATCATACTTTTTTAAAACAGTGTTGACAAATTGACTAGGCAATGTAACGTACTACATACAGACTATAGAGGAGGATCTAGTCTGGTTTTGAACAAGGGCATAGTCAGTGAGTTTTTAAGTATAACTTGAGGCTTTTTTGAACTGAGTAAGAGAGAGTTCAAGAGTAAGAGCAGCAGGAAGAGCATTCCAAGTTTTGTCAACGCAGCAAACAGAGAGTCCCCAGCAGAGTTGTTGATTTTGGATGTTGGAACCAGTAGTTTATTAGAAGAGCAAAGTGACCTCAGGTTGCTATAAGGATTGATGATATTTTTAAGTGCAGGCATATTATCAGGGTGGTTGAGAACTTTATGGGCAGTTATAAGCTGGTTTTACTGAAGTAGGCTTGGTCATTCTAGCCACCCCAGAAGATTTAGGTTGTGGGGGGGGGGGGCCTATAGGCCATGCCTGTTGAAAATCTAGCAATATGGTTATAACAGCTGGAGAGTTTGCTAAGAGCGGATTTGTTCAAATTAGTGAGTAGAGAGGAGGCATAGTGAAGAGTGGAGAGTAGATGAGAACGAGTAATAGCAGTCTTAGCAAATGGAGTAAGAAAAGGTTTGATCTTACAGAGGGAGCCAAGTTTTTTGTTAATGGTTTTGATAGTTTGACATGGATGTCAAATTTGAGGGTGTTGTCTATTGTGATGCCTAAGAGTTTGGTTTGTGCATCTGGGGAGATAATGGTACCATTATTAGATTTTATGGTAGAGTAGTGAGGAAGACTTGCAACTGGGGAGAAAAGAAGCAACTTTTTTGTTAAGGTTTAATATCAGCTGACTGTTAGCCAGTTTTCAACTATATTGAAAGTTTTCTGGGTTAATATCATTACATCTGTCAGGGAGGTGTCTGAACAAATCAAGGTGGAGTCATCCCCATATTGCATACAGGTAGCATTTGGGATGACAGTGGGAAGGGCATTAATAGAGAGAGAAAAGGAAGAGGTCCTAGTATGGAGCCCTGGGGGGGGGGTACCTAGGGTGAAGGGTAGACGGGTTGATAGTTTGTCCTGCCTTAGGATGTCTTGTCTACTACCGCCCAGGTAAGATTGGAACCATTGAAGCGCATGGCTATTTAGTGAGAATGCCTTAAGGGTGTGCATGAGTATTAAGGTGAGACCTTGCTGTTAAGTATAATAGGCACACTGGCAAATTAACGCATCTTGGAAAGGAGAATTCTTGTTAGTGGGCTAGGAGTGTGTCGCTCATTCGTCTCTTAATACAAATAACATGGCTTGGGGGTTTGTTCAGATGCTTTAATATATACAAACACATCAGGATGGATAGCATCTTTACAAACGAATGAACTAGTTGGCAGAGCTTACATGCATACATGTTCACATCTCAATAGCTAACTACAACATGGCAGTCAAGCTCGCACATGCTCAGTATTTATAGTCTAGTGCAAGCCCTTGGATGGCTTCTTAAAGGTATATACATGCACATTGATCTATACCTCCCTCTTAAAAAGATTGCCCTTCATGCAAAAGAATATCAGAGATAGGTATACATTACTGTGTACGTTGGAAACAAAACAGTGTTCATGTCCAAGTTGCTTCATATGTGCTAGAGGGTTTAGAGATTCCACCATATCTTGTGACATAACAGTTGGGACTAGATTTAGCAACCTGGACAGTCTGCGGTGCACAGCTCTTATCAGGAACTTCTGGATTCATCATAGGAACAGGAATGTCTTCTGGAATTGGAACACCGGGTAACTCACTCTGAGGTAGTCTTTCTCACAGGCTATTTGCTGTGGTATAGGCTCGGACACCAGTAATAAAATGTTTCAGATTACGCCTAAAAGTGGCTCCTTCTGATTCTACAGTGTAGATCTTGGCTCTGGACCAGTATTCTTGACCACACCAATCAGAGCATAACCTTTGGGCCTCTGCAACCTTACCACTTCTCCCTCTCGTAATGGATTGAGCGATCTACTGGTTTTATCGTAGCAGGACTTCTGGGATAGAAGTTTCCCCAGCAGATTGATATTTTACTGATCTGTTCTTGACATATGGGACCAACAATTGACTAGCAAGTGGTAATGTGGTTCTGGTTTGTCTTGATGGAAGTCTCTGAGCAGGTGAACCAAGATGTTTATTTCGAGGAACATTTCTGAGATTCAAGAGATTCAGGAAAACATCACTGTCTCATTTTGACTTCTCAAGTAACTGTTTTGCACTTTGAACTGTGCGTTCTGCCAAGCCATTTCATTGTGGGTACCCTGCACTACTTGTGACATGTAAAGTTCCATTCTTCTGCAAATCATTTAAACTGTTGGCTTGTAAACTGCATGCCATTGTCAGAAATAACTTTGTGCAGACTTGCATGAACAGCAAAATAACGTTTCATCTTAGTAATGACTGTACTGGATGCTAGGTTAGGAAGTAAGTCAATCTCAAACCAGTTCGAGTAAGAGTCTCCTAACACCAAATGTTGAGCATTTTACTCGAAGATATCAGTGGCAACTGTCGACCAAGGTAGTTCCGGAATGTGGTTAAGCTGTGGTTAAGCTGAAGTGGTTATTAATGTTGATTAAGCTTTGTACTGTTACATACTAAACAGGAATAAAGTGCTCTCTCAGTGTCTTGTGACATAGAAGGCCAAAATACTCTCTTGAACTTGTTTTGGTAGATTTGGTTCCTGGGTGACCACAGTGCGTGATGTTAATGTGATCAGGTTGCAAGAATTTTGGAACAATTACTTTCGGACCTTTCATTATGATATCTTTGTCGCACAAAATCTCATCTCTGTATGGAAAGTAATGTTGCAGTTCTTGCGGTAAACTAGATTGCTTTGACTGCCATCCTTGATTGATAAAGTGATTGAGCAACTGTAAAACTGGATCTCTAGCTCTTGCGATCTCTCAGCTCATCAAGACTTGTGGAAGAAAGACATCTCGCGTCCATGACTCCAAATCATCAAACAATTGAAAACCTTGAGTGTCATTCTGTCCAGTGGTATTTCTGGATGATCTTGGATAATGTATCAGCAAGATAAAGAAGTTTACATTTCTTGTAGACAAGATTGAAATTGTACTCTTGCAGTCTCAGCTCATACGTTGCAGTCTGCCTGGAGCTGAATGCATTGGCTTACTCAGGATTGTGACTAATGGTTTGGTGATCTGCTTCGATCTGGATAGGTCTACCATAAACCTAATCATGGAACTTCTAACATGCAAACACAATTGCCAAAAGCTCTTTCCCAGTCTGGGTGTACTGCTGTTCAGTTTGGGTAAGACTACTCGAAGCATAGGCAACAGGTTAATCCTCTTGTAGAATAACGGCACAAAGTCCAAATTCCAAAGCATCACAGGAAAGTCTTACTGGCTTGTGAACATCAAAGTATCTGAGCATTGGCGGGCTAGCAATTCTCTGTTTCAGGACATCAAATGTCCTTTGGTGTTGCTCTAACCAAGACCAGGATACGTCTTTGTGTGTCAGCTCTCTGAGTGGTGCCGATAGTTGGCTCAAGTCTGGAATGAACTAGCCTAGGTAGCTGACCTATGAACCATGCCAAGAGAACACTGCAGGGCTTGAACATCGTCTGGATCTGGAATCTTGAGAATGTCTGTTTGCTTTGAAGGATCTGGTTGTAGGCCTGTATTCATAAATAAATGACCAACACAAGGAACATGTTGTAGCCTGAACTTGAATTTCTGTGCGTTGAGCTTAAGATTCACTTGACATGCCCTTTCTAGAACTTTCTTGAGGTTTCTGTCATACTCTGCTTCATCACGACCTTCTACCAGTATGTCCGCTACTATAATAGCAAAAGGATACCCAGAAAAAACTTGCTCCATTGCACACTGAAAGACTTAATTTGCAGAATTTATCCCAAATGGCATTCTCAAAAATCTGTACCTGCCAAACTGAGTACTGAAAGTAGTGAGCATTGAGGATTTTTTGTCAAGTTGAATTTGCCAAAATGAACTCTCTACATCTAAGACAGAAAAAAGTGGCATTTGGCATCAAGGCTGTGACTGATGATGAGGTCTTTTTAATGTTTTGTTTAAATCTCGTGGATCAGTACATATTAGAAGATACCCATTCTGTTGGAGGTTCCACTGGACAAATTATACCTTGTAGCACCATTTTATCTAGTTCGGCTTAACTCTGTCCTGCTTGGCTATTCGAACTTTATGTGCTGGCCTGATAACTGGACTGACGTCTGGGTCTAACTTCATTGAGTACACAAGTGGAAGTTTGCCTAGTTTGTCTTGGAAAAGATCAGCATAGCTAGAAACAATGTGCTGGGCAAAATTGGAGTAGTGGTCGCTAACATAATGGACTTCCTTGTTAAATGAAAGTAGTCCCATTTTCAGTGCATCTCTGAGCCCTGATAATGACTGAATGTGCCTCTTGACCACATAAAATAAGTCCTAGCTGATTCTACTCTGCTGGAAGTAAGATGAAAGCACTACTGAGCCTTCATTTTGAATTTCTTCACCTCCATAAGCAACATGTTTTTCACACCTTGCCAAATCAAGCTTTCACCTTTACATACTCTTAGCAAATGTTTCTGCTGACATAATATTGCACTTAGAACTTGTCAACTTTGAGCTAAGTGGGGTTGACATTTCTCTGAACAGTACAAAATACTGCATTCTTGCCCCTTAAATCAACTGCATTAACTGTTTCATGAAACAGCGACGCCATCAACCTAGAGTAGGCTTGTCACAGTCTGTTCAACTCATTTCTTAGTGTTCCTTTTTAATGAGTGTGTGGGCCTTTTGATTTACAAAATCTTGTGAAATTATTCCATTTATTACATTTGTGGCATTGTTTACCAAAAGCTAAACACTTTTCCCTTTTAGAGTCATGATTTCCACCACAGTTACGACAGTTGGCAATGAAACTAGGTTGGATCCCATGTTTTGAGTGTGCTGACTCACTCTTGTGCTTCACTGAGACTGTGCAATTTCTGGAATTTTCTAGAAAGTTCACGGGTTTACAAGTAGGTGTTGCAGGGGTTACAGCCGCCATGTACTTGGGCCTGTTTTTGTTAGTCATGTTCTGCATCCTATCGACATGAGCTTTAGCACTGTGCCTTCTAGATCTGCTCTCATTTGTAAGCATATTTGTGTGCTTTTTTGTAAGCTCCGTATATCTGACAAATCTCAACGGGCTTATTCAAAGTTCAATCACTGTCACAAAGCAAAATCTTTCTTACAGCGTCATCTTTTGTACCACACACGGCTGTCCATCAACTCGTATCTTGAGTCACCAAATCTGCACGTTTTATCTTTATTTCTCAGGTCAGTTATGTATGCTGCAAAAGTTTTGCCAGGCTTTTGATCCCCTGAGTAAAATAAGTGCTTTTCCATTGTAACATTTGTCTGGTGGTTGCACATTTCACTAAATAAATGATGTTAAGTTGTCAATCTCGCCTTCATTCTTGCTGGATGGGTTGGCTCCGACTTTGCACTTGCTAAGCTCGAGAGTCACTTTTACCAGCTTGAGGCAGCCCCATATCCCATGATGCAAGGCGGTAATTACCCAGATCTCGTTTGCCGCTTCGCTAATGAGGTCATCTTTTTTACCAGCTCCTGGTAAGTGATTTTTTTCATTGATATTTGTCAGGTTTTAGATACCAAAACCCTAAAATTTTTGTTATTTAGACTTCGTTAGTGAACCTTATTCACTTAGCTCCATACCCATTCCCACTTAGTTCACTTCTATAGATTTTCTGTGTTTCGGGCCTTAGGCCTTTTTCCACCCTCACAGTTCCTGTCAGATTTTCCCTTAGGTGTGTGTGTGTGTGTGTGTTGTGTCACTGTTAATAATAACTAATTTACTCTTAATAATTTAGTTATTAGTATCTTTTTTGGTCTGATTGTTGTGTGTCTGTGTGTTTAGGTCAGACATGTCTAAAGATACTAGGGTCTCAGGTTTCAAGAAGTTTGACTCGTGCTGTCAGAAGATGTCTCTGACAGACGGTCACACTTCTTGTATTTATTGCCTGGGACCCCTACACCTGCAGGACTCCTGTGCTATTTGTCATTCCTTCAGCCAGAGTCCTGCAGGAACGTAGAAATAAGTTGATCCTCAGGGGTCTTCTTAAACCTGAGAGCTCCCTGGCCAAGGTTGGCTCCGGGAAGCCCTCCAAGCCTCCCGAGACCCAGGCTTCGGTGTCCAAGTCTGTGGTCTTGGTTCCGATTCCGCTGGAGTCGACATCGGCTCCGTCCGGAGCTGATCCTTCCTTGTTGGAAGCTTCAGAACTGGCGCCGGCTCCTGTGTCGGCTCCGTCTGGAGCCGACACCCTAGTGTCGAAGCATGTCTCGGCTCCGGCTGGAGCCAAGATATCTTTGTCTCCTCTCGGAGCCGACAAGTTGTCGGCTCCGATGGCTCCGTCCAAGAAGAGGTCTAGATCTCCATCATTGGAATCTATACACTCGGCTCCAGCCTCTCCCTTGCTTTCGGAGCGGAGCCATCGGAGCCGATCATCGAGGTCATCCAGGCTCTCAGACCACGACTTAGAGAGAGTGGTGAGTAGGCTTTTAAAATCACAGGCACTAGCCCAGATGCTCCAAAGCCGTCTCATCGGCTATTATACACCCTCCTGAGATTCCTCCTTCGACTCTCCTACAGAGTTCGGAGCCGGAGATTATTGGTACTGTGACTGTTCCTGCTTCGGAGCCGATACCACACCTTTCGGCTCCGTCGTCCTCTACTCCTATCTCCTCCTTGAGACCTTCCTTGGAGGGATCCGGGCGTCGAGCTTCCCTGGTCTGTTCCGAGGGGGCGAGTGGCATCGGACTCTTGTCCAACCCCGTTCTCCCTCTCGGAGCTTCAGCCTTGGTGAGCTCGGCCCCGACATCTGCTTCGGAGCCTTCCCTTTCGGTGAGACCAGAGATTCCTGTTTCTTCGGAGTGGGATCTCTCGGCCCTCCCTGGAAGGGGAGCCTTCGAGGTGATGAGGAGTGTGCTAGCCCCTGAGCTTAGTCAACAGTCGGTTCCTTTAGCTCCTCCCTCCATGGTGCCTGTAGATGCCTCTTCCCGCTCTCTTGCTCCCGGACCCAGAGATCCATCGCCCCAGGTCTCCCCATTGGGAAGATCTTCCTCTTTCGAGGTTTCTCCTGATCCTTCAGGTGAACCCCCGTGTAAGAGGACCTGCAAGAGGAAGCACTTAGACTCCCTCGAGTCTACAACATCAGATACAGATTTAGATGAGTCGGAGGGGTCCCCAAGATCTTAGGATGTCTCTTTTTCAGACATCCTTGAACTCCTGAAACAGAGGGGGAACTGGCCCTCCATTAATCCCTTGAGGATGAGTCTGTATACCTGGAGGCTTTTGGATCTCGACCCTCCACCTCCTGGGGGTGTCTGCCTTTCGACCCCCTTATGGAAGTCATAGCTCGAAAGGCGTGGGCATCTCCTGATTCGGTGGAACCAGTCCCTAGGAGACCTTCAAAGTTTATCACGGCCCCCGCTGAAAAGCAGTTTCTTACTAAGGGTGTCCCGGTTGATGCCATGGTGGTGGCGGCCGTCACCAAGAAGGAACTTGCAGATCCTTCTGTGCCAGTCCATCCTCCTAACAAGGAGTCTAGGACCATGGACAGGTACGGCAAGCGGATGTTTTCCTCAGCGACCTTTGCTATGCGTTCGCTGAATTACTTGTCACTTCACCAGACTTCAGAGAGACATCCTCAAGGAATTGGGTGAAGTAGTTCAGGATCCGTCAGCGGCAGGGGCTCAAGAAAAGATTGCCTCTCAGCTAGGAATCCTAAATTCCATAACTAACTCCTCCATGCGGCTCATTTCTTATGCAGCCGATGGGACGAGTAGAGCTGCAGGCACAGAAGTGGCCCTGAGACGTCAGTCCTGGATGCGGCTCTGTAATTTTGCAGACCCCTTTAAGGCGTCCTTCACAAACTCTCCCTTTGATGGGACAACTTTGTTTGGCCCTCAAGTGAAGGACACTTTGACCAGGTGCGAGTAAGACGGCAAGACTCTTTCTGCCGTAGGAGTCCGTTTCTCCACCCCTTCTAGACCTTACCCCAAGGGTCAGAAGGGAGGGAAGATGTGGTTCCGGAAATCACAGGGAGTCACGCCTGACGCACGTGGTCAGTTTACCCCCAGAGGCAGAGGGGGTAATAATAACAGACGCCGCCCTAGGGGCAGAGGGGGTCCGCAGAACCAGGGCTCCAGAGAGCCTCTCTTACGAGCCCTTCCAGCATCTCTGAGGTGTTGCCCGACTGCCCACCCTTGGAGGCAGTCGGGGGAAGATTGTTGCTGTACCCAGAAGCCTGGCTATCCCTCTCTCAAGACAAATGGGTACAGTCGATCATATCCGAGGGTTACAAGATTCCTTTCGAGGAAAGCCCCTTCCAGACGTGCCACCCGGTCTAAGGGAAATTGCAAAATTAGAGGTGTCAAAGCTTCTAAAGAAAAGAGCCATCCAGCCAGTACCAAAAGATCAGTTAGAGTCCGGAATCTACTCAAGGTTCTTTTTAGTCCCCAAAAAGACGGGAGACTGGAGACCAATATTGGACCTCAGCAGGCTCACCAAGTCTGTCAAAAAGACAAGGTTTCAGATGGTCACACTTCAATCGATTTTGCCCTTTCTGGGCAAAGACAGCTGGATGTGCTTCATAGACCTTCATGATGCGTACTATCATATAAAAATCCACAGACGCTCCAGAAGTTTTCTCCGCTTTCGGCTGGGGACCAGTCATTTTCAATTCAGAGCCCTGCCCTTTGGTCTCACCACAGCCCCCAGAGTGTTCACCAAATGCATGGCAGTGGTCACGGCTCACCTGAGATGTCAAGGATTCCAGGTGTTTCCGTATCTCGACGACTGGCTCCTCTCAGCCACCACCAGGCATCAACTTATCCAAGCCAGAGATTACACTCTACGTCTCTGTGGTCACTTAGGAATTTCAGTCAACTTCGAAAAGTCTTCCTTATCGCCCTGCCAATCTATTACCTTTATAGGCGCAAATCTGGACACCACTCGGATGTCAGCAAACCTAACAAGTCAGAGAATCCTAGATATCCAAAACAACGTTCGGATCATCCTATCCAGCAAAAGGGTACAAGCCAGGTTGGTCCTGAAAGTGTTGGGCCTCATGGCAGCTGCCATCACACTTCTTCCTCTGGCCCGTTTTTACATGCGTCTCCTACAATGGATGTTGTTCACCCAATGGTCCTTCCAGCAGCTTCCCATGCATCACAAGATCCTGGAGACACAAACCTGCAAGAACCATCTATTCTGGTGGACTTCCTCTCCTCTAGTCCATCAGGGCAGACCATTTGTTCCCCCGGCCCCGGTAGCCACGGTTACTTCGGATGCCTCCCTGATCGGGTGGGGGGCATTATCAGGGCAGGATGGTTCATGGCACGTGGCAACCATTCGAATGCCACCTGCACATAAATGTCCTAGAGATGAGAGCAGTGCTTTTAACGTTGCAAGCCCTCAACGACTTTCTTCCTTTAGGGACTATTGCAGTTCACACGGACATGTCCGTTGTGTGGTACATCAACAAGCAGGGCAGAACCAAGTCCTACCCCTTGTGTCGAGAAGCTCTCAGACTTTGGCAATGGGCGATCTCCTCTCATCGGTTTCTGGTAGCAACGCATATCCCCGGGAAAACCAACATAATAGCGGACAGATTGAGCAGAGCTATTCTCATGCCTCACGAGTGGTCTCTCAAGCAATCCATTGTGGAGGAGATTTTTCAGAAGTGGGGCCGCCCATGCTGCGATCTTTTTACTACACCCCAAAACAGCAAATGCCTTGATTTCTTCTCTCTCTTCCCACTTCCGGGCCATCCCCCCAGAGCCGCTCTTACCCAGGATTGGCCCTGGGGACTTCTTTATGCCTTTCCTCCCTTTCCTTTGATACCACAAGTACTCCAGAAAGCTACCGTCTTGAGAGCCAAAATGATTCTCATTGCCCCGTACTGGCCTCGACAAATTTGGTTCCCGTTCCTTCATCGCCATTTTTTGGTGCGGCCTTGGCATCTGGACCCAGTTCCAGATCTTCTGACCCACCAGTCGGGTCAGCTGCACCGGTCACTTCCTTCCCTCAATTTCACAGCTTGGTTGCTCCACTTCCTTCCTTAGCCAGGCTTCCTATGATCTCTAACCCCGTCAGAGATATCATAGTAGCTTCTCTTAAGTCCTCTACCAGGAGGATTTACTCTAGCAAGTGGAAACGCTTCTCCTTTTGGGCAAAATCTAAGAACATAGACCCCTTTACTGCCCCTATTCAGTCGGTCTTGGATTTCCTAGCGGAAATTTTTCACTCAGGTTCTTCGTCTTCCACAGTCAAAGTTCAGTTGGCAGCAATCTCGAATTTCCATGTCGGGTTTGCAGACCACAACATTATGTCCCACAAACTTTGTAAAGCCTTTCTCAAAGGAGTGTTCCTTTTTAAACCCCCTGTTAGAGATCCTCCACCACAGTGGGACCTAAATTTAGTGCTGACATCCTTGATACTTTCCCCTTTAGAACCGGCTGCTTCATGTTCACTAAAGTTTCTTTCTTGGAAGACACTTTTTCTAGTCGCTATTACCTCTGCTAGAAGAGTGTCTGAACTTCATGCCCTCTGTGTTCGTCCCCCTTATTTGGTCTTCCACAAGGACAGAGTATCCTTGAGAACCAATCCATCCTTTTTGCCCAAGGTTGCTTCTAAGACAAATTTAAACCAATCCATTGATCTCCCTGTATTTTTTCCAAATTATTCTAACAGGGCGGAACAAAAATTGCATTACCTAGATGTTCATCGCCAACTCTGATATTACTTGGACAGAACAAAGCAATTTAGGAAGTCCGATCAGCTCTTCCTTTCTTATGCTGAAAATAAAAAAGGTCTCTCTCTTTCTAAAGTGACCTTATCCAGATGGCTATCTTCCACCATTTCTGGCATTTATCAGCTTAGGGGCAAACAGCTGAACTCAACCTAAAGCTCATTCCACAAGAGGTCTAGCCACTTCTACAGCTTTTCAGGCTAGACTACCCTTAGATATTATTTGTGCAGCAGTCACTTGGGCCACTCCTCATACCTTCGTTTCTCATTACAAATTGGATTTGGCCTCCAGGGACAGGGCAAGCTTTGGTTCCACTGTTTTCAAGAGTCTGTTCCATTGAGCCACCCAGGATAGAGGTGCTAGGGACACGGTCCCATCCAGCAAGAATGAAGGCGAGATTGACAACTTAACATTTAGAAGTTATGTACCTACCATAACGTTCCATGTTAGTTGTCTTCTCTCGCCTTCTTTCTTGCGTCCCTCCCTCCTGTCCCCCTAGCCTGGACAGACCTTGATCTCCCCTTTTTCTCTGGAAGATTCTTCTTCCTTGGACACCAGATAGTTCTTGTCCTTGATTACCTGGTTTCCCTTACAGCCTTTTTAGGTTAGTTGTTTCTCTTTCCTTAGTGGAAAGTTTTTATAGGCAGTTTTTTCCTCTAGATACCAAACGAGATCTGGGTAATTACCGCCTTGCATCATGGGATATGGGGCTGCCTCGAGCTGGTAAAAGTGACTCTCGAGCTTAGCAAGTGCCGAGTCGGAGCCGAGGATCGGCTCCGAACCCATCCAGCAAGAAAGAAGGCGAGAGAAGACAACTAACATGGAACGTTATGGTAGGTACATAACTTCTAATTTTAAGCACTCTGGCTCCTCCCTTGACTCAGCCTGTACGACAGTATGATGGTTTTCCCTCTCTCCAGCAAAAATAGCAGTTGCATACACACATGAGTGTAACCTTTCTATAGCTTCTGACCTAGCTAAATTAAGTAGAATAAATGCCTTTGTACGGTCATGTTTATCAGAAAATGCAGCCTATGTGAAAAGGTCATGCTCTTGCTCAAACACTCTCCAATTCTCAACAGTATTACTGTCAAACAGAAGTGCACTGTGTTTTCAAAATCCATCTGCCATGCCCATAAACTATGCACAAACGCACTGAAAATATGGCCCTTGAAATTATGTAAGAACAAACTGTTCTGTGAGCTTGTAACAACATTCAAGTGCACAATTGTTTGTGTCTTTCGGCTTTTCCCAGTTAGGGGTTGCCACAGCGGTCCGCTAATGATTGGTAGTTGATTTTTACGTGCCGTGTTACCAGCCCTGACGCACACCCTTCAAAGAAGGTACGCCCATTCACGCATGTCTCCACGCAGAAGACGATCTAGCTGAGAATCAAACCGGACAGCGTCTTACTGTGAGGCGACTGCGCTACCGCAGCAGCACCACCGCAAGTTAACATTCAAGTGCACAATAAACTCTTCAAAATACTTCACGAAATATGCTCTGTAATGGCTCTACTGCGCGAAATATGCCTTGTAATGACTGTACTTTGCAAAATCACATTGCTGTAACACTGCACAAACATGCAAACACTTTATACACTTATGAACACTTGGATGTCTTTGCTTAATACAAAAGTACATGTGCTTTATGAAAATGTGGTTGTTTCCCTTTATTTTATTTGTTTTATGCAATCCAGACTTTATTGCAAACATTTTTTGTAGTAATTTGAATATTTTTATCAATATCTGTTTATGCGATAATTATTTAGAGCGTTCTGTATGTATTATTTCATATTATGCGAAAAGGAAATAGTGCTGAGCAAGTTTTAATACCTGAAATTCATTTCTGACCTGTTTTACGAAATATGCACAGTTTTGTGAAGGTCCACTGTTGTATATTCCACAGTCATCTGGATAAGTCCCTTAAATCATTTCTGCCAAGCCGTTTTAAACTTCATGCCCCTTTAGTTTGCCTGTTCTGACTGCAGACTGTTTGTATATGTCATGTCTTGATACCATAACCATTTAGATGTGCCACTTCTGTCACCATGTCCTTTGTCTCTAATACAAAAAATAAGAAGGCTTGGGGTTTCGTTCACATGCTTGAGTATATATACAAACACATCAGGATGGATAGCAGCATTTTTAAACACGAGTGAACTAGTTAGCAAACTGAGCTTGCTTACATAACATGTCCATATCGCAACAGCCAACTACAAAATGGCAGTCAGGCTTGCACGTGCTCAGAATTTATACTCTAGTGCAAGCCCTTGAATAGCTTCTTAAAGGTATATACACACACTAATCTACAGTGCGTCCCCTTGCTGGTGTGCAGAAGCTTGATCCAGCCTTGGCTTATGGAGATGTTCATCGTGCATACAGCTGCAGTAATCACATATGGGTTCTCTGCCGTCAGGCGGTCCCTCGGTCGGCCGAATTCCAAAGTCTAGGTCCGGCGTCGGTCGCTGTCGCTCTCTTTCCTGACGTCAGTGAGGCAGGGGTATATAAGACACAGCCGACGCCATTTTCTTCAGTCTTTTTTGCCGCGCGGTGCCCGAAGCAGAAGCAGTTCGCAAGTGCCGGTCGGCCAGCTCCTGAATTTACGAAAAATTGGAAACCAAAGTCTTCATTCAAGCTAAGTACCCCGTTGGGGAAACTTTTCTTGCCTCAGACTGATGTCAGAAAAAGTTAACAATTGTATTTCTTGTGGGAAGCAAATACCGCATAAGGATTTCCATTCCCTTTGCATACCTTGTTTAGGCCCAGACCACGACGTCTCAGGCTGTCGCTTTTGCGCGACTTTCAGTAAACGCACTATTAAGCGTTGGGCGGAGTTCGCCCAACACTTTTTTTGGTACAGCCTTTGATTATAAAATGTCGTTGGAGACTCCGACTACCGTTTTGACCAAAAAACGCAAGGACAAGGACCAACACGCGAGGTCCGCGGTCCCCACTGACACCACGCCAAAACCGGCTACACGTGGTCCGGTTCTCATTGAGACGCCTATGCAGTCCCTGACTACCGACGACACGTCTTTGGCGGTGTCTTCTGTAACCGAGACCGCAGGTTCCTCGGCCCAGACCCAGACTACAACCACTGAAGCCACTGTGAGCGTTGAGCCTCCTAATGTGGACAGGTCCACTTCCACCCATGGTGTCTTTAGACCTTCATCTTCCTTTTCCATAAAGGCCTTTACTAAGTCCAAATCAGCCAGGCATCTCAAGAGGCCTGTTGCACAGGGCCCATCCCCAGGCCTAAAAAGCAGATGCTTAAAATGGCTGAAGATTTAATTACTCTTATCAGGGGTTCCCAATCCCCTCCAGACAAGAGACCCAGAGTGGAGGAGGATTCCCCTTCTGATCAGGGCTCCATTTTTTCAGAACATTCTGATGTAGAAGAACACTCTTACTCCCCATTTGAAGACTCGGACACAGAGCAGTCCATTCCTTCAGTATCTCCTCCTGAGGATTTTTTTTTTGGGGAAACCTTGCACACCTTGAGGGAGCACTTCCATTGGGAAGGCCAAGACTTTTCTGATTCCAAGAAAAGATTTAGGGAATTTCTTTTGTTACCTCAACACAGACCTCTGGCGATCCCTCCTGTCTTGGACGTACTTGATGATGTTTACTCGGAGGCTTGCCTTAATCCGGATTCACTGCCTCCTGCCCCAGTCAAGCCTGATAGGTACTACAGGGTTCCTAACTCTCACCAATTTCTTTACAAAAGCCATAATGCTGACCCTGAAACCATTTCTCAAGGCCCCAAGGGAATGAAGGCCTCTACTGCTAAGAATCCACTTCCTTCAGAAAGAGAGTCAAGATCCTTAGAAAGGTGGGGAAAAAAGGTATATTCCTCGGCCACCCTAGCTATGAGGGCCTTAAATTGTCAGTTTCATATGCTTAAATATCAGCAGTTTCTGTTATCACAATTAAGAAATAAAATGTCTCAACCTGAACAACCAGATTTGAAGGAGTTGCAGGATATGATGCATAGTGCAGAGCAAGTGGGTAAACACTTTACAATGTGGCTATGATGCCCTAGAGGCCTCAAGTAGAGCTGCTGTTACAGGATCAGTCATTCGTAGACATGCATGGCTTGGGGAACAAATCTTGCCTGATCATGTGAAAGCTAAACTATTAGATGCTCCTTTACAAAAGGATGTGCTATTTGGTACTAATGCTGAGGAGATACTACGGAAAATGGAAGAAAAAGCCAAATCTATGCAAACAGTCAAAGCTTTTCTACAGGTTCAACCACCAAGTTTTAGCAGAAATTGGCCTTCTAAAAACTGGTCCTTTCCAGCCACGGACAAGCCCCAAAGAGGTAGATACAGACGCACAAGGGGCAGAGGGCAATCACAAGGATCATATAGAGGCAGGCATTGGCAATCTCCAGCACCAAGAGGTGGTGAGGACAGTGCACAACAATATAGGAAACAAACCCAATGACTTCCTCCTTTCCATGCCAAGCAAATACCAGCTGGCAGCACCCTTGGGAGGAAAGCTGGCATTATTTACAAGAAATTGGCATATTGTCACAACAGACAAATGGATCCTGGACGTTATAAACAGAGGCTACAGATTTCATTTTCACCCTCTCCCAAAAATGAGAGGCATGCCAAACCTGCCACGCAAAGGGCAGAGGCACAACTACAAATTTCAAAGCTCATAGACATGAAAGCTATTCAAGAGGTACCTACCCACGAACAGGGTCAAGGTTTTTAATCCAGGCTATTTCTGGTACCAAGGAAAGGAACCGACTGGAGACCCATTTTGGACTTATCCATCCTGAACACATTCTTACTGCACAAAATTCAAGATGCTCACATTACAGCAGCTTCTTCCCATGCTGGGCAAGGAGTTTTGGCTGGTAACATTGGACCTCAAGGAGGCATACCTGCATGTCCCAATCAGACAAAGCTGCAGAAGATACCTCAGATTTCTTGCAGGTTCAATACACTATCAATTCTCTGCATTGCCCTTTGGCTTATCTACTGCACCCAGAGTATTCATGAAATGCCTGGCATCAGTAATTGCCTACTGCAGACTTCAAGGGATACAAATTTACCCTTATTTGGACGACTGCCTGATCCAAGCGGACAGCAAGCACATACTTCTGGAACATCTGGCTTATGCAACACGGTTACTGAATTCTCTGGGATACACAATCAACAGAGAAATCCAGGCTAACGCCATCTCAGAAAATAACTTTCCTGGGTGACAACTTCGACACAAACGCCCAGATGGCCTATCTTGCGCCAGAAAAACAGGGGCAACTAACTCAGTACTTCAAAACACTAGCAAGTTGTACCAGGCTTACTGCAAGGAAAATCATGCAGGCTCTGGGCTTCATGGCATCTTGCATTCTTTTAATCCCATGTGCAAAGTTGCATACGAGGAAACTTCAATTGTACCTAAAAAACCTATGGTTTCAACACAGCCACAGTTTGGAAACAATAATACCAATAATCCCATGTTTGCAAAAGGAATTTCTATGGTGGGCCCAAGCATGTCAAACAAACACAGGTCTTCCATTCTGCAAGCCTCAAGCAAATCAAGTCATCACAACAGACGCCTCAGACTACGCCTGGGGGGCGCACATGACAGACAGGGCAAATGGTCCCGAAAGGAAAAGCACCTTCACATCAATCAAAAAGAAATGCTAGCAGTGATAAATTCAATTACAGCATTCAAGGACCTCCTGCATCCAGGACAATTATTGATAAGAACAGACAACACCACAGTAATGTGGTACATAAACAAACAAGGAGGAACACATTCATACCCCCTGTGCAGACTAGCCAGGACACTTTGGAACTTGGCTCTGGAATGGCAAATCTAACTTCAAGCACAGTACTTGCCAGGCTTGGAAAACACGCTGGCAGACAATCTAAGCAGAAATATGACAGATCCACACGAATGGAAGTTGCATCCTCACGTGTTTACAAAGATAATCCAAGAGTGGGGGAGGCCATACATAGATCTCTTCACCTCCCACGGGAATCATCAATTGGAAAAGTTTTGTTCAAGGGCCTTTCATCCAAAGGCCTGGAGAGTGGACGCCCTTTCATTCAGTTGGACAGCATGGACAGTTTACGCTTTCCCACCTCTGCCTCTTCTGCCAAAAGTGCTCTTGAAAGCAAGAGCAGACAGACCGAAGATGATACTAATTGCTCCAGACTGGCCAAGACAACACTGGTACCCACTACTGAGGAGCCTAACACATACTCCTCCCTGGCCCCTACCTCTAATGCCTCTTCTGCTGACTCAGCACAGCTACAAAACTCTTCACAGTCAGCTGAAAGCACTCAATCTCGCTGCATGGAAAATTCCTTAACACCGCAACAGACTCTACTCCCCAAAGAGGTGCAGGATGTCATTTTGGAGGCCAGAAGGCCATCTACTAGAAAGGCTTACTCCGCAAAATGGAAACGGTTTTGCTCTTGGAATGAGAAAAAAGGCCAGGACCCTAAAAAACTGAGTTTACCTCGGGTATTACAGTATCTAGCTGAGCTGCTGAACACTGGGCTTTCATTTTCCTCCATAAAAATCCATGCCTCAGCCATTTCTGCAGAATTCAACACGGATCCACCCTTATTCTCTCACCCACTCTTAAGACAATTCCTCAGAGGGGCTAAGAATATAAGACCACCAAGGAAGCAACCTATACCAGCCTGGGATCTTAATTACATTCTAGAAAAATTAAAATTGCCTCCCTTTGAACCAGCTGCCTCAACAGATTTACAATACTTGTCCTGGAAAACAGCTTTCCTTCTGGCCATTACCTCAGCTCGTAGAGTATCGGAGCTACAAGCCCTCATGGCTGTGCAGCCCTTTCTCATCTTCCATCAGGATAGGGTTTCCCTTCGAACCAACCCGTCATTTATGCCTAAAGTGGTATCCAGGGTAGCTTTAAATCAAGCCATACACTTGCCTACCTTTTACCACAATCCTCAAAACAAAGAGGAAAGGCTCCTACACTCCTTAGACATCCATAGACAGCTACGTTATTATTTGGACAGAACAAAGCCTTTCAGGAAATCAGAGCAACTCTTTGTGTCCTATGCTGTAGGAGCTCAAGGGAAGCCAGTTACCAAACAGACAATTTCAAAATGGATAGGCCACTGCATACGGTTTTGTTACTTCTATCATGGAAAGTCTGTCCCTACAGGCATCAGATCCCACTCCACCAGGGCCACAGCTACCTCTACAGCCTTCCTCAGAGGAGTTCCTACCAAAGATATTTTGGAGGCAGCCACTTGGAGTTCTGTGCATACCTTCACAAAACACTACCACCTGCCTTTATATTCCAAAACTAGAGCAGGCTTTGCCACTGCTGTGTTGCAGGGCATTCTGGGCATTCTGGCTCATCCCAGTTCCACCTAGTGCCTACCACCCTGTGCGTAGCTTTGGGATTCTACCCATATGTGATTACTGCAGCTGTATGCACGATGAACATAGTACAGTTTTGTACCTACCATAAAAGTAGATGTTCGAGTGCTAATACAGCTGCAGTACAGATTTCCCTCCCTCCTTCCCCTCTTGGTAAAGGCCTAGGGCCTAACCCCTCTTCATACAACCTGATGGGGTTATCCTTCTATGGTATATTTGCTTGCAACTACTGATTTTTGATTATATTGCATTTCATGTATATAAATATAATTTATGTATTGCCTTCCTTCTGGGGGCACCTGACATCTGGGGCAAGAAAGACTGAAGAAAATGGCGTTGGCTGTGTCTTATATACCCCTGCCTCACTGACGTCAGGAAAGAGAGCGACAGCGACCGACGCCGGACCTAGACTTTGGAATTTGGCCGTCCGAGGGACCGCCTGATGGCAGAGAACCCATATGTGATTACTGCAGCTGTATTAGCACTCGAACATCTACATTTATGGTAGGTACAAAACTGTACTTTTTCCTGTAAGGTAGCTGTTCACGTACTGGTTCATCTCTTGATAATATTGGCAAGGCCAAATCTTAATTGCTCTTTCTTGCTTTGCAGGTAGTTGTCTTCTAGTGGATAGGGAATGAGTTCACTTTTGTGGTTGATGCATGATGTCACGGTTGCATACCTGTCCTTGAATGTAGGATGTTCCAAGATAAAGATGCCAAATTCCTACTAATGGAAAGGATGATACCAGCCGTAGTACCCATTAAGGAGGGTCCATTCATAGAGTACGTACATTAACTATTTCCAACAGACAGTGTTTTGCAGTAAAACATTAACATTTCAATTCAGAATAGCTATTTACTGTGTTGCTGATGCAGCTTCTCTACTGACCAGTACTTTTTTTTTCTTTCCCCTTTATTTTTGCACTATAGGTATCACCAAATGTCCAAAGTCTTTTTCACGATCCCGCCTTTGAGGTGGCAAATGAGAAGTGTTCACCCATCAGAGGCCAAATGGCATCCTTTACAAATTTTCTTCATTTCTTTTGATAACAAGGGACATTTAGAAGACAGCTGTAATGTTTCTTGTAGCACCTTTCTGGCTTAGTCAGACTTTGTCCCCTCTTCATCAGTTCTTGATTTTAAAGTATATGACTGTCATCTGGCAGGATGCTTCTTTGTCACCCTTCTGGCATGACATACCCAGACCCATATATTGTGAAGCTCATTGCTTGGTTACTTCATTTCTAGTGATTTCCAAGGGTCCAGGTTTTTCGGAAGACTGTTTTCCCTTGCACCTTGGCCTATTGACAACGTATCCAAACAAAATTTTGGGACAGACTCTCCCTTTAGACAGCCAGAAATGGTGTGATCCCCTTTTCTTCCAGTGTTCCTCTACCTTTCTGATCTTTTTAGTCTTTGAACTTATTTATTGCCCTGTCAAGGTTCATGTGGCAGCCATATTCACTAGTATTTTCATATCTTTTTTGAAGGTTTTTGCTGAAGTCTTGTTTGTGCCTTCATCAGTGTTTGTCATCCATCTCTAATTTTTATTCTGATTTAGTTGCTATATCTGTTGCTTCATTAAAGGCCTGTAAGGCTTTTCTAGGCAGTACCTCCAGGCTCAATCCCTTCTACTAGGGATACTGGCCTTCCTTCTCAAGATATTTATTATGAGATTGCAAAGATCATCGTATCACCTTTCAGATATGCACCCTTGGCTGAATTAAAGTTTTTGTCCTTAAAGACTCACTCTGGTGGCTCTCACTAGGAGAATTTCAGTTAAAGGCTCATTTTAGGCCCCCTTTTTATATTGTTTTCTGCAAGGAAATGTTTTCAGAAGTAACCTAGCTTTATTTTTAAAGCTGACATTGAGTCAAATTTAAATCAGCTTGTCAGTCTGCATGTGTTTTTCCATAAGTACTGTACAGATTTCTTCTCCACTGTAAGAATTTTCATAGGCCAATATTAGACAGAACTAAATCTTTTCGCAAGTATGATTAAGGGCATACATATCCTGTGCTAAAATAAAACTAGGCAAGAAAATGTTATCAAACTCGCACTTTCCTGACTTGATGGTCAGTTGCATTCCATACTGCCATGAAAAACCTAGACGAGCTCTACCTGCAGTCCCTTAGTTGCTACCTCCACAGCCTTATCACTAAAGCCACCTTAGATGTCCGTAGCAGAAACTTAGAATTCCCTGAGCATGTCAGGCACTATAAGCTGGACATTGTCTCTATGTCCAGGTCCTCTCTCAGGGTGACTGCTTTTTAGGGTTTCGTTCCCATGTGTGTAGATGAATGTCTGTTCAGGTTAGTTAATTTAGGGAATCTGCCTTAGAGAGGTGATACTGAAGGTGGAGTCTATCCATCATGTATAAAAATTGCATACTTGGCTATAACAAAAGAACTTTAGGAAACTGAACCACAGTTGGTAACATTCCATCTGATATTGTTAATCCTCGTCCATTCCTTGCGTATGGGTATCTGTTCTGACCCGGCCATTTTCCAAGCTTGCGTACGCTACAAACTATCGAGATAAACTCTTAACCGTAATCCCCCTCTCCCTGTTACCTCAGATTTCGTTTGCCGCGTTGCCATTTGGTCGTGTCAAGCTGCTTCTCTTGAGCTAAATATAGATATTTGTTGTCAGACTAGTCATATATATAACTTTTTCTGTCAAAAGTTTCTATTTTGTTGTGTCTTACCCTATCACATTTAGCGACCATATTTTCTTGTTTTCTTCTCTTTACTCTGCACCTTTTACCGTGAGGTATTTCTCCCTTACCATCATTGGTAATCTCTTCCTTTTTCTCTACCTTCAGGTATTCTTTTATACCATTGCTGGTACCCTTTCTACTGTCCCCTATTTTCTGTCATGGCAGTTAAGAAAGGTAATCCGGGATTTAAAAGGTGTTCTGATTGTGGACACAAGTTACCTACATCAGATAGACACTGTGTGTGTGTATTGCTTGGGTGTGTCCCACTTATCTGTTGACCTGCCATGTGCGTGTCCCACTTATCTGTTGACCTGCCATGTGCTATTTGAAAAATTTTTTCTAACAGAACCTTGCTGGAAAGGAAAAATAAGTTGTTGCTGAAGGGACTTCTCAAATCTCCCTTTTTAGAGGCTATTTCTGGGTCAGAGGCTTCAACCCCTCCTAGAGCCCATAAGAAAATTTTGGATGATCTTACTAAGGCCAAATCTTTGCCTTCATCCCCGGCTGGGGATTCCCGCCAACCAAGACCTAAGAAGGCTAAAGTTTCTGCTTCGGAGCTCACGCAGTCAGCCCCAGTGCTTTTGGTACCTAGACCTTCGGCACCATCCGTGATCGCGGCTCCATCTTCTCCTGTGGCCTTTACTATATTTGGCACCAAGGGGCTCCTCTTCAGACTATTACGACTACTACATTGGCACCGACCGTTCAGTCGGCGCAGACCTTGACCACGTCGGCTGCAACATCTTACTCTGAACAGATGCCTCAGTTACTGGCTCCAATTTTGTCTGTTCCAACTTCGGTACCAGCAACCACTTCGGCAGTGATCCTTGTGTTAGTGCAGACCGTGACCTCGGCACCAACGATTTCTTCAGTGCAGACACCCGTAGTCCAGTCTCTTGGCACCGTTGTTCTCTGTGTAGACTGGTGAGGTGGGCACTGAGCTTGTCACTTCTGTGGACAGACCTGTTTCTCCCTCAGTCTCCATGAGGTCCACTAGAAGCCTTTCCGAATATGTTGGGTCTTGTGGGTCAAGTGCTTCTGGCTAGAGGTATCCTGCCCCCCAGGACCTATCCTTCCTTGGGAGGAGATCACCCATCTCCAAAGACCCCTTCTTATTCTCCTCCTTCATTGCCTTTGAAGTCCATTGATATAGCACAGTCTTCCCCCTCTGCGGTTCCCTTTATGGATCTCACTAAGGAACCGCAGTTGCCTTCGTGGCAGGAGAGTTTTGCTATGACCCAGGGTAACAGTTGTGGCACGTGTAATTTACTGTTCCACAGCCATCTGGGGACTCTGAGCCGGCAGGCTGAGCCACTTAGGGGAGGGGTGACCCCTGTCCTGGGCACTCGCTCCTCTTCAGGTGGACCAGCCTTTCAACTGATGGAGAAGGCTCTGGCTTCTGCTGGCGGTACTGTGCTGTCTATCACCCCGCCCTCTTCTGGTACACAGTTCTCACAAGTCGCACCTAGCAGACACCGGGTGCAAGGGCCTCAGGACATATTCCCACAGGAAACCCTCTTTCCGCTGTCTTCCCCAGCTTCTCCCTCTGAGGAAGTCCACCGGAAAAGTTTGTGTAAGAGGAAGCACATGGACTCCACAGAGGAGTCCCTCACTGAAGACACAGACTTTGATGAGGGGGGAAGGATCACCTCGGTCACCTTCTGAGGTATCCTTTGGTGATATCCTCGAAATCCTTAAACAGAGAGGCGATTGGCAGCACTCTAATCCGACCTCTGAGGAGTTTGTGTTCCTGCAGGCTTTTCGCACCTGGCCCTCTACCTCCTGGGTTACTCCACCTGCCAATGAACTTGTCTGGCTCATCGTGCAACATGCGTGGAAGGCTCCTGACACCGTCGAGGCTATTCCCCGGAGGCCAGATAAGATTTTGCCCCCTCCTGCTACGGATCCCCATTGGTTTAAAGGTCTTCCTGTGGATGCTCTGGTAGTGGTGGCGGCAACAAAGAAGGATCTGGCGGAAGAAGAAAGCCAGACTGTCCATCTGCCTAACAGAGTCCCGGGCCCTGGACAGGATAGGGAAGCGCATCTTGGCATCAGTGACCTTTACTATCAGATCCCTGAATTATATGGCACACTTTACCAGGCTTCAAAGGGGTCTGATTTCTGAGCTCTCTGAAACCTTGGCTGGTGCTGTGTCTGAGGTCCGTGACAAAGTGGCCTCTCAGCTGGCTACCATTGAGTCAATCTCTAACTCCTCTATGTGACTGATAATCTCACGCATCAGAAGGAGCAGCTAGAGCGGCGGGTTTTAGCTGTGGCCTTAAGATGACAAGCCTGGAAGCGCTTGTGCAATTTCGCAGAAGCCTTTAATACTTCCTTTCTTAACGCTCCCATTGAGGCCTCTTTGTTGTTTGGACCCAAAGTTAAAAGCACACTGGCCAGATGTGAACAGGACGGCAAGACCCTTTCTGCTGTAGATGGCCATTATTCTTTCCCTCAACGTGCTTTCTCCCAAAACAAAAAGTGGGAAGATATGGTTCAAGAAATCTCAGGGTCTTTTCTGTGATACACAGGCTGAGTTCTCCCCTAGAGGCAGAGGGGAAAACTCACAGGGAAGACTCTCCTTTCGGGGCAGAGGGGGTCCGCGTAACCAGGGTTCCAGGGACGCTTTCCATGGCCAATCCTACCAGCGCTTCTGAAGAGCGGCCCAACTCCTTTCCTCTGGAGGTGGTTGGGGGTTGTTTCTCCTTGTACCCTTCTGCCTGGCTAACCATCACCGATTCTTGGGTACAAAGGATTATAACCAGAGGTTATCATATCCCCTTCGATCTTTGTCCTGTCCCTTCAAAAAACCTTCCCGACGTTCCAACCAGTCAAAGGGAAGAAGCAGCACTAGAGAGGGAAAAGCTGCCAAAAAAGAGAATCATCCAAATAGTCCCTCCAGACCAGATAGGATCTGGACTCTACTCAAGACTATTTTTGGTGCCAAGGAAAACCGGGGACTGGAGACCAATTTTGGATCTCAGTGTATTGAACAAGTTTGTGAGAGTACAAAAATTCCAGATGGTCACAATATAGTCTATCCTCCCACTTTTGGAAAAAGATGATTGGATGTGCTCAGTAGATCTTCAAGATGTGTACTACCACATAAAAGTGGACAGGCCATCAAGTGGACAGGCCATCAAGAAGATTTCTGTGCTTCCGTGTGGGAGCCAGTCACTACCAGTTCAGAGTACTGCCCTTCGGACTCTCTACAGCCTCCAGGGTGTTCACAAAGTGCATGGCAGTCATCACAGCTCATTGCGACTAAAAGGATTCCAGGTCTTTCCACACCTGGACGACTGGCTTATTTCTGCCCCCACCAGACATCTATTGGAAGAAGCCCTGGCATACTCTCCTCACTCCACAAAGGCTAGGCATAACCATAAACTGGCAAAAATCCAATCTCACCCCATCTCAGTCCACAGAATTCATAAGGTTTATCTTGAATACAAAGAACTGCAGAGCTGCCATTCCAGAGCACAGAATTCTAAGGATAAAACAACAACTGATCCCAATCCTTTCAAGGGAGAAATCCACAGCTCACTCTGTCCTACAGCTGTTTGGTTCTATGGCAGCCTCCATCACGATTGTCCCCCTGGCCAGGTTTCATATGAGGCTTCTACAATGGCTGCTGCTCACCCAATGGTATCCTTATTAGCATCCTCTTTCAACCAAGATTTGAGTAACCTACAGGTGCAAACAGGATTTAAATTTGTGGATGACACACACTGTCACAATGGTCTCACCCCTTCTCCCCCCAAGCAACCTAAGGCTGCAGTGACCACGGACGCCTCCCTGATGTGGTGGGGTGCGGGGGCTATATCAGGGACAGACAGTCCAAGGCACTTGGTCCGAATTGGAGGCCCAACTGCATATCAATGTTCTAGAGCTGAGGGCGGTGCTCCTGGCGTTGCAAGCATTCCATTCCCTGCTGCCATCTGGGACGATTGTGATTCAATCGGACAACATGGTGGTGGTCTGGTACATCAACAAACAAGGTGGAACCAAATCTTACCCCCTTTGTCGAGAGGCCATGAGGATATGGCAATGGGCGATGGCTACCAACCGTTTTCTTCTAGCAACGCACATTCCCTGGAGTTCCAAAGTGATAGCAGACACTCAGCAGGTGCATTCTTTAACCTCACGAGTGGTCCCTGAATCCCTTGATAGTGGTGGAGATCTTCCACCGCTGGGACCGTCCTTGCTGCGACCAGACCAACTACAAATGCAGCAACTACTTAGCCCTGATTCCCCCTCCGGGACAGTCACCCAGAGACGCTCTAGTCCACGATTGGCCCTCGGGTCTTCTTTATGCATTCCCACCTTTTCCCCCTCATTCCCCAGTTTCTGAAGAAAGCCCGTCAGTTGAAGAGCAAGGTGATCCTCATAGCACCATATTGGCCTCGTCAGATGTATTTCCCCTTCCTTTGGCCTCACCTACTAGATCGACCATGGATTCTCCATCCAACCCCGTAGTTGATCTCACATCCACAGAACCTGATTCATCCCAACTTGGACAGCCTGAAGCTCACAGTTTGGCTACTCCAGTTTCCTTGATTGCCAGGCAGAATGATCTTTCTTTGCCAGTACGTGACATTCTCTTTGCATCTCATAAGTCTTTCACTAGAATTACTTATCTAAGCAAGTGGAAAAGATTTACCTGTTGGCTGAAAGAAAAACAAGTAGATCCTTTCTCAGCACCAGTGTTGATAATACTAGAGTATCTGGCCAACCTTTTTCAATTGGGTTTATCAGCCTCTACCATTAGTTCATTTGGCTGCAATATCTAATTTCCATGAGCGTGTCCTAGACTCCTCTCTTATGTCACATAAATTGTGCAAGACCTTCATAAAAGGTGTGAATCATCTGAAGCCACCTTTTACAGAACCTATTCAGCCATGGGATCTGTCATTAGTTCTACAAGCTCTGACAATGCCACCCTTCGAACCAGCTTCTTGCGACCTCAAATATTTGTCATGGAAAACCTTGTTTTTGGTCGTCATTACTTCTGCCAGACGTATCTCTGAGCTTCAAGCTTTATGCATCAAGAGTCCATACTTGATTTTTCATAGAGGTAGTGTCTTTGAGAACTAACCCTTCATTTCTGCCAAAAGTGATCTCTGAAATGTCCATTAATCAAAGCATTGAATTGCCAGTTTTCTTTTCCAATCATTCAAACAGAGGAGAGTATTGCCTGCATACCCTAGATATTCACAGGCAAGTCTGTTTTTACTTGAATAGGACTAGGTCCTCTCGTAAATGTGACCAGGTATTTTTGGTGTATTCTGGACCTAGACTAGGATCTGCTGTTGCTAAGGTCACATTAGCTAGATGGTTGAAAGACTGTGTGACCTTCATTTATACACAACGTAATATTCCGTTGCCTACTACCATGAAGGCTCATTCGACATGGTCGTTGGCAACTTCTGCTGCCTTCCATGCCAGAGCTTCTTTACATGACATCTGTGCAGCTGCAACTTGGGCTATACCTCATACCTTCATCAGTCATTACAAATTGGATTTGGCCTCCAGGGGAAGAGCATCTTTTGGTTCTGTGGTGCTCAGGAATGTCCTTCCATGGGGAGTCTCCCAGGAATAGAGGTAGCTGGGGACTCTGTCCCATACGTAAGGAATGAACGAGGATTAACAATATCAGATAAAGAAGTTATGTCTTACCATAACGTTCCATCTGTATTGTTGATCCTCATTCAGTCATTACGACCCTCCCCTCCTTCCCCCTCCTGTGGCTTCTATGGATCTCACCATTGGGTTCTCTTAGGTCATTTGACCAGAGGTAGCCTCTACCTTCTTTTGACTTGCAAAACTCAATCTGAGGTAACAGGGAGAGGTGGATTATGGGTAAGAGTTTAGCTCGAGAGTTTGTAGCTGATGCGAGCTTGGAAAATGACTGGCTCGGTTCCGAGGTCGGAACAGATACCCATATGTAATGACTGAACGAGGATCATCAATACAGATGGAACGTTATGGTAAGACATAACTTCTTTTTTCTCTTTTATTTAAACCTTGGGTCTTCTACTTTCTCTTCTCTCTCTGCCTTTTCTTCTAACCCCCTGATTAACTCCAGAACTGAAGTGGCATGGTGTCTGGCAGCCTAAGACTGTTATTTGCCACCATGGCCGGCCTTAGGCATAGGCGAACTATGCGACCACCTAGGGCGCCATACAGGCCGGCCTTGTAAAGGACGCAATTTTGACGACTTTATTTTTTTATTTTAATTAGTTTAATTAGTGCATTCTTTCTTCCCAGTGCCTGCAGCAGGTGGCTGGAAGAATGAATGCACTAACAAAACTAATTGAAATTTAAAAAAAAAAAAATGTGTATATGTACAAGGGCGTCGGAACCATGGGGGGTGAGCGCCCTTCCACTTTTACAGCTGCTGCAGGTTGATTGCGGTATTAGCTTCTTCTCCTTTAACGAGAATCATGCGTGCTTACGCAAGCTTGGAAGTAAATCCAATTTGCAGTCTCACGCAAATTTTAAGCTAGCAGTTCCGTGAAGTGGGGGAGCTAAGTCCATGTGGCAGTTTGATTTAGAAAGAAGGTGAGTAAGCCCGTGTAATTAAAATAGTTTTTCTGTATGCGAGAGAAAGAGTGTGTGTATAAAATTTCAATTACCCGTTCTGTTTGTATGAGAGAGAAAGTGCGTGCTTGTATGTGTGCTGCTAAGAGAGAAGGTAGATGTGCATGTGTATAATTTTAAAAATGGTAGTTCCATTCATTTCTGCATGAGAAAGTACTTGTCTGTGTGTTTTAGAGAGTAGGAGAGTGTGGAATTTTGACTAGTTAGTTGCTGTATGAGAGAGCAGGCATATGTGTGTGTGTGTGCGTTTGTGTGTCTATATGAGTGTGATTGGGGAAATGGAATGGAGTAGTGCCTCTGCTAAAATGATGCATCGGCTGCCAGCAGTGATTACCACAAGGGCACCAGCAAAGGTTTTGTTAGTGCTTGTGGTAATCACAGAGAGATACAGAGACGTACAAATTCGTTTGTAATAAGGTCTTCCTCGGTGCAGCAAATGAGACTTTGGATTTCTGCTTTCTGAGATTGCAATAAAAAGTCTGTTTTAGTTGCAGTCTAACCACTTGTGGTGTGGTTTGATTTTGAATCCTGGCTTATAAGTTTCCATTACTTTAAAAATGAACATATTAGGAAGATAAAATTGCTCCTGGTGTTGTACTTGTAATTATATTTATCCCAGCAACATTTTAGTTGATAAGAAGGAAAGAATGAATAAAATATGGAGCACTTAAGGACATTAAAAATAAAAATGCATGAAATGCATTTTGTAAACATGGCTCGTCAGTCAACCATGTATATAATTTTAAGTTTGAAATCTTGGTCATTGTTTTAAAAAATAACAATTGAGGCAAATTTTGGAAATTAACTTGTGTACAGACTAAGTTATAGAAATATAGATTGATTGCTTCTCATCGACTGGAAATGAATGCTGGTATTTCTATCCAACCATAATGCGTGAAAACTTATTAAGCAATGGTTTATTGAAAGTCATAATGCTGAATGTAATTCCTGAAATGTCAAAATGTTGAAACGTTACAATGTTCAACTCAATGCCTACTAACAGCATATGTGTTGGACATACTTACACAATGTCAAAACATAGTCAACAAACCGCAACATTTATCTTTTAGTGAAACTCAGAAATAATTGCTAACATGGATCCTGCAGGGAGACAAGTCCAGCTCACTCCACATGTTACCAAGTACATATTTTGATTTCAACATTTTAACATGTTGGTATTTTGATAGTTCTGCATTGTGCATTCAGTATTATGGTTTTTGGCATGTAGCTTTTCAGTAAATTGGATTGGACCTATCAAACTCACTGCAAGAAAGACATGTTCCAAAAATGTGATTGTTTTTTTTATGCTGTTGACTTGACATATGTTTCAGGTGTGTCTTAAGTAGCCTAGAATGCATTTTCACTATATTTAAGAGAGCTTGTGCCTTTGTGCTGTTTGACTTAAAAAAAAAAAAAAAAAAAAGCATCAGGCCTTTGACAATAGACAGTGACAAACTATTGGCCATTAGTGTTAAAAGAAATCTTAGAAGAGAGATATTTTCCAAACTTGTGTTTCCCTGGATATGTTATGTTGTTCAGCTCTGAAATGCACCTAGTCATAATTGTTTTAATTATATGATGGACAAATATTTTTCAGATCTAAAACTGTAGATGACAAATAGGTCCAGGATAACATAGTTCAGTTTGGGTTAAGAAATATGGCATAGACTTCTTTATATTTCAGTTCATGGAGGATATAGTTTGTCAAGACACCTAAATGGTGAAATACCACTTATCTTCCATTCGGATCTGGTGATTTATGTACCTATGCATCTAAGGAAACTTAAGATGATAGAGTATTTAATGAGTGCATATTGATGGTAGATACATAATGGTGAAACTCGTATATGACCTCAGAGCAAAAAGATGGGTATAAGGCCTGAAAAATCTAGAAAAACTTGACAAAACCCATATTACCATTTTTCCCCTAGAATAAAGATATAATTGACATAAATGGCAATACCTGCGAAAACCTACTATCTTAGGACCAAGCAAAAATGTGTCTACTCATCAAAAATAAATCAACACCATTACTTTGTAAAGTAAAAAGGTGTCCTTCTCCCAGCTATTCTTACTCCTGGTTCGCAGCCAAGAGTGTAGCACTGTTGATAAAGTACTGTTCCTTTCTATATTTTATGTGTGAAGCTGGCATTCACCCAGGCAGAGTGCCTACACATTGAAAAATGAAAATCTACAAAATCACACATTTATTTTCAAAGGGATCACATCAGGGAAAAACCTTCCAACAAACGTATAGGCCTTACTGATGCTGCATACCCACTTTTAACAAAATGAGACCATCATGCTTAACAATAGCAGTAGTGCACGTATTTAGCCTTCATGCTGGTCCACAGACAAATTACATTAGATGCTTAGTAAAAAAAGTTATCATACTTCCATTGACAAGAGTTTTTCACCTTAAAATATTGACTACAGGTTCATAGGTTAGTACTAAGCTAATTGCCCTTGCGAGCCATTTTAAGCTTAGCCAATTATCCCTTGTGAGACTCAAACCCTGCACCTTGTGTTTGTAAGGCATACACCTTAACCATTAGACCACCCTCCCAACCCCTATAACCTATGCCTGCTTTGGTTAAGATACAAGGCAAATATATATCTATGATTAAATGCATGGCTTTTTATGGAATACTGTCTCCTAGTATGATCCAAATTCAAACTTCCTCATATTATAATTACTACACTACCACTTCTAACAACATGAACTGCCTGGCCGGTGTTTTTGACTCTGTAACGTATACATGTTTTATGTATAACCTATATTTGTTTATTTGAAAACTTTATGGAAATGGGCCCTTACATACTATATATATATATATATATATATATATATATATATATATATATATATATATATATATATATATATATATAATTTTTTTAAAATATGGATATATAGTTAGATTCTGCATCATACATCTTAGAATAAAACAATATTTAGAGCAACAGAGCAGAGGAAAGAAGTAGTTTTATTATTAAGCTAGTGCTTTATTATTCAGAACACAGGCTCAAAACTCAGACCTGCTGTCATTGCGCTTGTATAATTTTTTTCCTGAGGTTAGGATTAGTAAAGGTTGTCTAATTGGGCTGGACTGATGTGTGATCCATGCTACATACCAGAGCCTTGCATGGTTCACAAATAGACCCATGTGCATTTGGGTAAGAATATGTACAACCATGTACATAGAGTAGTCTACTAAAGCTGTTGGTATGCAAAACGTATCCCACATTGTCCTCTAAGCTGAGCCAATGAAGACACCAATATGACATTGCAACTATTTTTTGAATAAATAGACATTACTGATGCCACTACAAAATAGCCTCATAACCACATTATAACACAGTTTGTAACTTTATGCTTTTGCCAGCTGGCATAACCAACACTCTTCCAGCTCAACATTAAGGTCAGGGTTCCTAAGCCAAGCTGCCTCAGACCTGATTATAAAGATCCTTAGGGGTTGCCTCCCACTCCAAACACCACTTGCTTTGGCCAAGGCTTAATCCTGAAACCACATTCTGTGATGAAGAGGCCACTGAAAAACAACCAGGAGGATAGAAGTGGGGGAAGGTACAAGGCAGCCTCCAGCTGCCTCTGGTTAATGGCTTAAGTTAAGGGTGGCTGGGTGGGATCCTGTAAGTCACTGCCAAAATTTAATTTAATGCAAATTATGTTCACATAAATAGGGGAGAGGAGCTTCTCACTCCACCTCCCTTCAGTTTGCGGACAAATAGGGTCACTGGTCAGCCATTCTTGTCCTTTAAACTGAGTCATTAAAGACACCAATTGTATTGCTGATCCTTCATCAATTCCCAAGTATTTATACACTCCCTCTTGCTCAAGTTTTTTTATATCATATTCTTGTCCCAAATTGATGTTTTCCTGCTTTAAAGGTTGCTTTTGCACATTTATCAAGGCTAAATGACATTCTGATATCATCCGAAAAAGTTTTGACAACCTTCAGCTGTGGTTCCTCATCTGATGAACTATACAGTTTTAATCATCAACAAATAGAAGATGAGAAGAATGGTTGCATGCCTGCATTTAGGAAAACTTGAATTTGTATAGAGAATTTTAAACGTTTTCTGTTTTGCACTGGATGCATCTGATTTGAGGCTTGTAGCTTCAGAAACTTAAGTTGTTGATTTTATTCATTTTAAGTATGCAATTTTGTTTGTCAGTGGAAAGTACAGGAGACTTTTTTTTTCTATTGCAAGGGAGGGAGGGGGCTGGGTTCTAGTATTACAGGCATCTGAGTTGTTGGTGTTCGGACCATTCATCAGGTTATGGACGTCTTTGGCAGGAAGTTTGTAAAGTGCAACTAAGTACAATAAAGAAATGTATTTTTTAATTGAGTAAAAATTGTCAAAAACTATTTTGAAGCTGGCTGTCTAGTTAGCTTGAATGAAGGAAGAAACCATTCAAAAACATAAATAATAAACCGGCTAAAGCTTATTGTGCTAATTTATTAACTGAGCAGGAATATGGATTGTCAACAAAGTATCATAAGAAGAATGGAAATATATTGCTTATTAACTAAGGAGAATTACAAATCAACAAATAATTATGTTGGTGAGAGAAAGCAAAGAAGCTACTTACTATATGTTCAGGAAAATAATTGTCCATTTTGTTAGCTTGTTTGTCTTTCTGGGTAGTCACTTTCTAGATGATTTCTTTGTGAGAAAGTTGTTACAAAGTATTTTGTATGTAATTAATTATATTTGACTATGTTACATTTCCTATGATGTTCATCATGTTTCACTGTTGCAGTCATTACACTTGGGTTATCCTGCTGGCAGGCTACCTGCAGTTGGCCAGAGTTCCAAAGTCTAGGTCTGGCGTCGGTTGCTGTCGCCTCTTCCCTGACGTCAGTGTGCCAGGGGTATAAAAGATGCAACCAACGCCATTTTCTTCAGTCTTTCTTGCCGTGCGGTGCCCGAAGCAAAAGCAGTTCGTAAGTGCCGGTCAGCTGACTCCTGAGATTTTCAAAACAGAGTTTCAGAACCGAAGTCTTCAATAAAGCTAAGTACCCCGTTGGGGAAACTTTTTCTTGCTCCAGACCGATGTCAGTAAAAGTTAATAATTGTGTTTCTTGTGGGAAGCAAATACCTCATAAGGACTTTCAGTTTTACTGTATTCCTTGCCTAGGCCGTGACTATGACGTTGCTAGTTGTTAGTTTTGTGCTAGATTCAACAAATGCACTATTAAACGTCTGTCTGATTCTGCTTTACATTATTTTGGCTGAAGGTTTAATTACATAATGCCGTCAGAACAACAGACGTCCGGAATTTATAAAAAAAACGCAAAGACAAAGAAAAGGACAGGCATCCGAGGTCCAAAACTGACAAAGCCTCTTCTAGGCCAGTCGCCAGTTTGCCGGTTCTCAGTGAGGCGCTTTTGCAGCCCCTGACACCTGCTACCTCAGAGCCACAGGCCGTAACAGACAGCCACGTGAAGACACCGAGGCCTGTGGAAACTCAAGGTATTGGGCCTGCGGAAAATATTCCCTCAGATGGGTCCGGAGCTGCTGAGCAGGCATCTGCTTCTGAGGGTGTTTTCAGACCTTCACAGCTTACTATTAAGTCCATTACAGCAGCCAAAACAAAGTCAAAAACATTATTAAAGACAAGAAAACATGTATAGCATTCGCCTGAACAGTCATCCATGCCAAAGAAACAGATGCTTAAAATAGCCGAAGACCTAATTACTTTAATCAGGAGTGCCCATCCCCCTCCTGACAAAAGGCCTAGGCAAGACACTGACTAGGATTCCTCTGACCAGGTTTCTATTTCCTCTGATTCCTCTTCTGATCAGGGATATTCTCTCCCTCCCTATGAAGACTCTGATGCAGAAGAGTCTATACCCTCAGCCTCTCCGCCTGAGGATTATTCTTTTGGGGAAACCCTGCACACCATGAGGGAGCATTTCCATTGGGAGAGCCAGGACTACTCAAAATCCAAGAAAAGGCTCAGAGATTTTCTTTTATTGCCTCAGCACAGGCCCGTGGCTATTCCCCCTGTGATTGATATTGTTGATGTTTTCTCTGAATCCAGTCTGTCTCCTGATTCTTTACCCCCTGCACCAGTCAAGCCAGACAGGTACTACAGGGTCCCCGACTCATAAATTTCTTTACAAAAACCTTGCTGCAGACCCAGAAACAATTTCTCAGGGTCCTAAAGGGGTTAAGGCTTCCACTGCTAAAAATCCTGTCCCCTCGGATAGGGATTCCAGAGCTCTGGATAGATGGGGGAAAAAAGTTTAAACTTCAGTTACTTTGGCAATTTAAAGCCCTTACAGCTAGTTTCACATGCTTAAATATCTACAGTACCTCATGTCCTTGTTAACAGAAAATGGTTACAAACTCTGAAAGTCCTGACAGTAAGGAAATGCAGGATTTATTGCATGCAGTTGAACAAGTGGGAAAGCGTATTCTTCAGTGTGGTTTTGATTCATTAGAAGCTTCTTGTAGAGCCGCAGTTGCAGGCTTTGTCATTCGTAGGCATGCTTGGTTGAAAGAAGAAGGTTTACCTGAACATGTTAAAGTAAAATTATTGGATGCTCTACTACAGCATGATACTTTGTTTGGTGTTAAGGCAGAAGAGGTGTTAAAGAAGATGGAGGATAAAGCAAAATCAATTCAGACAGTAAAGGATTTCTTACAGGTTCAACCACCTAGGTTTAGCAGAAACTGGCCTTCAAAAAATTGGTCCTTTCCGGTATCAGACAGGCCACAAAGAGGCAGATACAGACGCCCAAGAGGCAGATCTCAGCCCCAAGGCTCCTTCAGACCTAAACAATGGGGTGCTTCAGCCCCCAAAGGAGGAGAAGACAAATCACAACCTTACAGGAAACAGTCCCAATGACTTCCCTCTACAAATGCCAAGCACTTATCTTTTGGCAGCACCCCTAGGGGGCAAACTAGCACTTTTCTCCAAAATTTTTTCACATAATCACCCAGGACAAATGGGTTCTGAATATTGTTTCTCTCAGGTTTACAGGTTCCACTTTCACACCCTTCCAAAATCAAAAGGTATGCCGGACCTGCCACAAAACCAATGGGCAGAGGCACAAAAGCAAATTGCTGCTCTCATGGACATGGGAGCTATTCGAGTACCACAGCAAGAACAGGGACAAGGATTTTACTCAAGACTTTTCCTAGTACCCAGAAAGGACAAAGTCTGGAGACCAATACTGGACTTGTCAATCCTAAATACTTTCCTGGATGTTCCAAAATTCAGAATGTTAACACTACAGCAACTTCTACCCATGCTGGGCAAGAAGGCTTGGCTAGTTACTTTGGACCTCCAAGGAGGCATACCTGCATGTCCCAATCAGACAGTCTTGCAGAAGATACCTCAGATTCATAGCTGGCTCAATGCATTACCAATTCTCTGCACTGCCCTTTGGCTTATTTACTGAGCCCAAGGTCTTCACAAAATGCCTGGCACCAGTAATTGCATTCTGCAGACAAAAAGGAATTCAAATATATCCCTAATTGGACGACTGCCTTATTCAAGCAGAGAGCAAGGACATTCTTCTAAAGCATCTGGCATTTGTAAAAAGGTTACTAATTTGCCTAGGGTACACAGTAAACGAAAAGAGATCAAAACTAGTGCCCTCTCAAGAGATAATATTCCTGGGTGCAAGCTTAAATACAACTGCCCAGATGGCTTATCTCATGCCAGACAAACAAAAGCAACTGACTCAATACTTTCAAATGATTGCAACAAAGACCCAGCTCCCTGCAAGAAAAATTTTGCAGGCCATGGGCTTCATGGCATCCTGCATTCTACTAATTCCATATGCAAGACTGCATATGAGGAAACTACAATGGTATCTAAAAAGTGTTTGGACTCAACATTGTCACAGCCTGGAAACAATCATAACTTTAATTCCCTGCCTACAACAGGAGTTTCGATGGGGGTCCCAGGCCTGTCACCACAACAAGGGACAGCCTTTCACCTTACCCACAGCCAGGCAGACAATAACAATGGGTGCATCGGATTATGCCTGGGGGGCACATATGGCAGGAAAATGTATTCAGGGCACATGGCCCAAGGAACAAATGCATCTTCACATTAATCAAAAAGAGATGCTAGCTGTACAGAATGCCCTGACAGCTTTCAAGGACCTGCTACATCCAGGACAAATATTAATAAAGACGGACAATACCACTGTTATATGGTACATAAGCAAGCAAGGGGGCACACATTCCTACCCCCTATGCAGGCAAGCCATGACTTTGTGGAACACAGCACTGACCTACCAAGTACATCTGCAGGCACAATTCCTGCCAGGAACAAGAAATACACTGGCAGACTAAGCAGAAATCTCATGGAGCCGCACGAATGGAAACTAAATCCATGGGTGTTCAGCATAACAAGGAAATGGGGACGCCCAGACATAGATCTTTTTGCTTCCCCTCACAATTGCCAACTACAGAAATTCTGCACAAGAACTTATCACTGTCAGGCATGGAAAGTGGATGTTCTATCATTCGGCTGGAAAACCCTGACAGTTTATGCCTTCCTACACTGCCTCTTCTTACCAAGGTGCTCCTAAATGTTAGACAAGAGAGGCCAAAGATGATCCTGATTGCCCCAGACTGGCCAAGCCAGCACGGGTACCCAATCCTAAAGAGCTTGTCTCAAGGCCCAGCCTGGCCTTTACCTCAAATTCCTCATCTTCTAACTCAACAAAACAATCAGATTCTGCACAGTCAACTCAGAACCTTAAATCTAGCAGCATGGCAGGTAATGTAGCCACTCAGACTGCACCTCTCTCTAAAGCTGTTATGTATGTTATTTTAGAAGCCAGGAGGCCCAGCACTAGGAAATCTTATGCAGAAAAATGGAAAAGATTCTGTGCTTGGAACCGGGCACAAGGGATCGAACCACATGATGTTCTTCGTGCATACAGCTGCAGTCATCACACTTGGGTTGTCTGCCGTCAGGCAGGTCCTCGGTCGGCCGAATTCCAAAGTCTAGGTCCGGCGTCGGTTGTCGTCGCTTCTTCTATGACGTCAGTGCGGCAGGGGTATAAAAGAGGCAGCCGACGACATTTTCTTCAGTCTTTCTTGCCGTGCGGTGCCCGAAGCAGAAGCAGTTCGCAAGTGCCGGTCGGCCAGCTCCTGAGTTTTACGAAAGTATTTCAGCCGAAGTCTTCTTTAAAGCTAAGTACCCCATTGGGGAAACTTTTCTTGCCTCAGACCGATGTCAGGCAAAGTTAATAATTGCATTTCTTGTGGGAAGCAAATACCGCATAAGGATTTTCACTCTTACTGTATACCTTGCTTACGGCCATAACGCAACGTCTCGGCCTGCCGTTTTTGTGCTAGGTTTAACAAGCGCACTATTAAGTGCCGGGCGGAGTTCGCCCTTCATTATTTTGGCAAAACATTTAATTATATTATGTCGTCGGATATGCCGACGCCAGTTTTAGGCAAAAAAACGCAAGGATAAAGACAGACATCCGAGGCCTGCACCGACTACTGAGATCACGCTAAGGCCGACTACCGGTTCTCAGCGAGGCGCCTACGCAGGCCCCGACTACCGATGAAACTTTATTACTGGTGACTTCAGTACCCGAGGTCACAGGTTCCTCTGTCTCCATTCCCACTGCAGATACCGACGCCACTCTTGGCGGAGAAATGGAAAGTCTAGCAAGGCCTGCCATTTCAGAAGGCGTTTTCAGGCCTACCACCTTATCTATTAAATCGTTCACTAAATCTAAAGCTCCAATGAAAATTAAAAAACAGGGTCCCCAAGCCCCCTCTCAAAGTCTCATGCCCAAAAAACAGATGCTTAAAATGGCTGAGGATTTGATTTCACTCATCAGGGGCTCTCAATCCCCCTCAGACAAAAGACCCAGGATGGAGGAAGACTACCCTTCCTCAGATCAGCCATCTATTACCTCAGGCCTTTCAGAGGACCTGGATTACGCCTATTCCCCTTTTGAAGATTGTAATGCTGAGGAGTCTATTCGCTCACCCCCCCCCCCCCCCCCGAGGACTACTCTTTTGGGGAAACCCTACATACATTGAGAGAACACTTCCACTGGGAAGGCCAAGATTGCTCGGATTCCAAGAAAAGGCTCAGGGAATTTCTGCTGCTTCCCCAGCATAGGCCCTTGGCTATTCCTCCTGTCTTGGATATCTTGGATGATGTGTACGCAGAAGCCTTAATCCAGACTCTTTACCTCCTGCCCCTGTTAAACCAGAGATATTACCGGGTGCCTGATTCTCACCAGTTCCTTTATAAAAGCCCTTCTGCTGACCCAGAAACTATTTCTCAGGGTCCCAAGGGGATTAAGGCCTCTACTGCTAAAAACCCTTTACCTTCAGAGAGAGATTCCAGAGCATTTGAAAGGTGGGGGGAAAAAGGTGTATACATCAGCCACTTTAACATATGAAATTGACAGTTTAATGCCCTCATGGTTAAAGTACCAGCAGTTCTTGCTATCTCAGCTGAAAAGCAAAATGCCACAAACAGAACAACCTGATTTGAAAGAGTTGCAGGATTTGTTGCATGGAGCAGAACAAGTGGAGAAACATACCTTAGTGTGGTTTTGATGCTTTAGAGGCCTCATGCAGAGCTGCTGTCACGGGGTCTGTCATACGTAGACACGCTTGGCTCAAAGAACAAACCTTACCAGATCATGTCAAAGCAAAATTATTAGATGCACCACTACAAAAAGATGTACTGTTCGATGTTAAAGCTGAGGAGGTACTAAAGAAAATGGAGGAAAAAGCTAAATCTATGCAGACAGTTAAAGATTTCTTGCAGGTGCAGCCTCCACGCTTCAGCAGAAACTGGCCTTCAAAAAATTGTTCCTTTCCAGCCACGGACAGACCCCAAAGGGGTAGATATACGCCCAAGGTGTAGAGGACAACCTCAAGGATCTTACAGAGCCAGGCAATGGCAATCACCAGCACCAAGAGGTGGAGAAGACAGAACACAGTCATTTAGAAAACAGACGCAATGACTTTCCCCTTTGCCTGGCAAACAAAGCTATAATGGCAGCACCTTTGGGAGGAAAACTGGCCTTATTTTCAAAAAACTGGCACATTGTTACAAAGGACAAATGGATTCTGGATATTATAGACAAAGGCTACAGATTCCACTTCCTCACCCTTCCAAAGGTGAGGGGCATGCCAAACCTGCCACAAAATCAATGGGCAGAGGCACAAAAACAAATTTCCGCTCTCATGGATATGAAAGCAATTCAAGAGGTACCTGCAAAAGAACAAGGTCAAGGTTTTTATTCAAGACTATTTCTGGTACCAAGGAAGGACAAAGACTGGAGACCCATCTTAGACCTATCTGTTCTAAACACATATCTAGAGGTACCAAAATTCAAGATGCTCTCATTACAGCAGCTTCTTCCCATGCTGGGCAAGGAGTCTTGGCTGGTAACGTTGGACCTCAAGGAGGCATACCTGCATGTCCCTATCAGACAAGATTGCAGAAGATACCTCAGTTTTCTTGCAGGTTCAACCCATTATCAATTCTGTGCATTGCCCTTTGGCTTATCTACTGCGCCCAGAGTGTTTACGAAATGCCTGGCATCAGTAATTGCTTTCCGCAGATAACGAGGAATACAAATTTACCCATATCGGGATGACTGCCTGATCCAAGCGGACAGCAAGGACATTCTATTGCAACATCTGGCGTTTGTAATAAAACTGTTACATTGCCTGGGGTACACAGTAAACAAAAAGAAATCAAAACTAATACCCTCTCAACAGATAATTTTCCTGGGTGCCAGCTTAAATACAACGGCCCAGATGGCTTACCTCACGCCAGACAAACAAGGGCAACTGTCTCAATTCTTCAACAAAATGGCAACTTTACCCTGGCTAACTGCAAGGAAAATCCTGCTGGCTCTGAGGTTCATAGCATCTTGCATTCTACTAATACCATTTGCAAAGCTGCATATGAGGAAACTACAATGGTACCTAAAAAACTTATGGTCTCAACACAAACACAGCTTGGAAACAATTTTACCCCTCATTCCATGCCTTCAAAAGGAATTTTTGTGGTGGGCTCAAGCATGCCAAAGAAACACGGTTCTCCCTTTCTGTATACCACAAGCAAGGCAAGTCATCACAACAGACGCCTCAGATTACGCATGGGGAGCACACATGGCAGACCAGTGCATCCAGGGAAAATGGTCCCAAAAACAAATGCACCTACACATAAACCAAAAGGAGATGCTAGCTGTGCAAAATGCTCTTATGAATTTCAAGGACCTACTGCAACCGGGCCAGCTGTTGATAAGGACAGACAACACCACAGTCATGTGGTACGTAAACGAACAGGGAGGGACGCATTCATACCCCCTATTGCAGGCAAGCTACGACCCTGTGGAACACAGCATTGGAATTACAAGTTCAACTACAGGCACAATTCCTGCCAGGGAAGGAAAACACTCTGGCAGACAACTGAAGCAGAAATATGACAGACCCTCACGAATGGAAGTTGCATCCTCAAGTCTTCTCAAAGATAACTCAAGCATGGGGACAGCCAGACATAGATCTATTTGCCTCCCACAGCAATTACCAGTTGGAAAAATTCTGCTCAAGGACCTATCATCCACAGGCCTGGAAAGTGGATGCACTATCTTTCAGTTGGACAGCATTGACAGTCTACGCCTTCCCGCCTCTACCTCTACTGACCAAAGTCCTATTAAAAAACCAGAGCAGAGGCGCCAAAAATGATTCTCATTGCTCCAGACTGGCCACGACAGCACTGGTATCCTCTCCTAAAGAACCTGTCACACTCACCACCATGGATCCTACCTCAAGTTCCTCTTCTGTTGTCACAGCACAACTACAAGCTCCTTCACAGCTAGCTCAGAACTCTAAATTTAGCTGCATGGAAAATACCTTAATTTACCAACAGGCTCTCCTCTCCAAGGAGGTACAGGATGTCATCTTCGAGGCCAGGAGACCCTCTACTAGAAAAACCTACTCCGCCAAATGGAAGCAATTTTGCTCCTGGAATCAAGCAAAGGGCCAGAATCCTTGGGTAATAAATATACCTCAGATTTTACAGTACCTAGCTGAGATGTTAAACAGTGGCCTTTCCTTCTCTTCCATCAAGATCAACGCTTCAGCAATTTCAGCACAATACAATACGGATCCTCCTTTATTCTCACATCCTCTATTAAGGCAGTTCCTCAGAGGGGAAAAAATATAAAACCCCCACGGAAACCACCAGCTCCAGCTTGGGACCTCAGCTTCGTATTGGAGAAACTGACACTGTCTCCTTTTGAGCCGGCCTCTTCAGCAGAGTTACAATACTTGTCATGGAAAACAGCTTTGCTTCTGGCTCTTACCTCAGCACGCAGGGTTTCGGAGTTACAGGCCCTCATGGCTGTGCAACCATTCATCATTTTCCATCAGGATAGGGTTTCCTTACGAACCAACCCTACCTTCATGCCAAAGGTAGTATCCAGTGTGGCTTTGAGTCAGACTATTCATTTACCTACCTTTTATCCAAATCCCCAGAACAAAGGGGAGAGGCTACTCCACTCCTTGGATATTCACAGGCAACTTCGTTATTACTTACACAGAACAAAGTCATTCAGGAAATCTGAGCAGCTCTTTGTGTCCTATGCTACAGGTGCTCAAGGAAAGGCTATTGCCAAACAGACTATTTCAAAATGCATAGCCCACTGCATACGCTTTTGTTATTCATTTCATGGAAAATCAGTGCCTGTATACATCAGATCCCACTCCACCAGGGCTACAGCTACCTCAGCAGCTTTCCTTAAGGGGGTCCCTACCAAGGACATTCTGGAAGCAGCTACTTGGAGTTCAGTGCACATTTTCACCAAACACTACCACCTTCCACTATACTCAAAATCTGGAGCGGGCTTTGCCACAGCAGTCCTGCAGGGCATTCTAGCCCCTCCTAATTCCGCTTAGTACCAGCCACCCTTACTTAGCTTTGGGATTCTACCCAAGTGTGATGACTGCAGCTGTATGCATGAAGAACATAGTACAGTTTTGTACCTACCATAAATGTAGATGTTAGAGTGCGCATACAGCTGCTGTCCAGGTTACCCACCCTCCGTTCCCTCTTAGGACAGGGCTTATGACAAACACCTTTAACATACAACCTATTTGGGGTATTCCTAAATGATGTATTTGCTTGCAACTACTGTTTTGATTTATCTACTTATGTATGTTTGCATAACATCATGTATTGCCTTCCTTTCTGGGGGCACCTGACATCTGGGGCAAGAAAAACTGAAGAAAGTGGTGTTGGCTGCCTCTTTTATACCCCTGCCACACTGACGTCATGGAAGAAGCGACGACAACCGACGCCGGACCTAGACTTTGGAATTCGGCCGACCGAGGACCCGCCTCACAGCAGATAACCCAAGTGTGATGACTGCAGCTGTATGCGCATTCGAACATCTACATTTATGGTAGGTACAAAACTGTACTTTCCAAATATACCTCAGATTCTACAATACTAACTGAGATGCTGGACAAAGGCCTATCCTTCTCATCAATTAAGATCCACGCCTCTGCCATTTCAGCTCATTACAATATGGAACCTCCTATTTTTTCACATCCTCTACTAAAACAGTACCTCAGAGGGGCAAAAAACATAAGACCCCCAAGGAGAGCACCAATACCAACTTGGGGTCTCAATTTTGTTTTAGAAAAGCTCACGCTGCCTCCTTTTGAACCAGCCAGCACAGCTGACATAAAATTCTTATGATGGAAAACGGCTCTGCTCATAAGCAATAACTTCAGCAAGAAGAGTCTCAGAGTTACAGGCATTAATGGCTGTGGAACCTTTCATCATTTTTCACCAGGACAGGGTTTCTCTTAGGACAAACCCAACATTCATGCCTAAGGTGGTTTCCAATGTGGCTCTTAACCAAACCATTCATTTACCAACTTTCTACCCAAACCCCCAGAATAAAGGGGAGAGACTTCTGCATGCTTTGGACATACACAGGCAGCTGCGATTCTACTTGGACAAAACAAAAGTTTTCAGAAAAACTGAGCAACTGTTTGTAGCCTATGCTGCAGGATCACAAGGAAAGCCTGACACAAAACAGACAATTTCAAAATGGATAGGGCACTGCATTTGCTTCTGTTATGCACAACATGGCAAATCAGTGCCTAAGGGCATTAGGCCATATTCTACCAGAGCAGCAGTCACTTCAGCAGCCTTTCTCAGAGGAGTACCAACCAAAGACATTTTAGAAGCTGCAATCTGGAGTTCAGTGCACACTTTCACCAAGCGCTACCACTTACCTCTCTACTCTAAATCCAGAGCAGGCTTTGCCACTGCGGTTCTGCAGGGCCTGGTAGCCTCTCCTAATCCTATTTAGACCCAGCCGCCCGACCTCAGCTTTGGGATTCAACCCAAGTGTAATGACTGCAACAGTGAAACACGATGAACAATAGTACAGTTGTGTACCCTACCATAAATGTAGATGTTCAAGTGTGTTCACTGTTGCAGTCCAGGTTACCCACCACCCCCCTTTTTCATTGCTGGGACTTTTCTGTACTTCTCAACTCTATACAACCTATGTGGTTTATTTGCTTGTAGATGAAGGAGATGTTTATATTAGTACATGCATGCTTTTTGGCATAATTTATTATTTTCAGCCTTCCTATCAGGGGGCACCTGACATCTGGGGCAAGAAAAACTGAAGAAAATGGCGTCTGTTGCATCTTTTATACCCCTGGTGCACTGACGTCAGGGAATAGGCGACAGCAACTGACGCCAGACCTAGACATTGGAACTCTGGCCGACTGAGGGTAGCCTGCCAGCAGGATAACCCAAGTGTAATGACTGCAACAGTGAATACACTCAAACATCTACATTTATGGTAGGTACACAACTGTACTTTTCTTACATACCACTTGCATATATATATTCATACCTCTCAACTGTACAGATGTTTGCAGAATGTCCAGATTTTTGCCTCATATTTTTGGCCTATTCATCATAAAATTTGTGTTTTTTCTGGCAAATCAGTGAGGATTTAAATAACTAAATGCTATCATACATTTGATTTTCAGCCTTCATTTCCTTCAGAAAATCCATGCTAAGACATGTGCTGTTATTCTAGTAATTTTCTAAGTCTATAAGACTTCATTTATAATCTGTTCCTGTTTGGGGGCCTTTGACCCCTCCCCATTATTTTAGGCTTCATTCAGATTTCTTGTGCTAAGAGGTTGAGAGGTATGGTATGTAATGTCCTAGTTGACCATTTATTTGTTGCATTTTGAGGGAGTAGGGGTTCTGCATTCCTTAGTATGCCATCCTTTTGTTTAAGATGCCTATGAACTTGTCTGTTTCTCAGTTATTCTGTATTGCAATATTATCAGTGTGACATTTTTTTTCTTTAAAGCAATGTAGGCAGTTAATTCTTCAAGGGCAGCAAGCACCGAATTTGTAGATGGAACAGTGAAATGTAAAGTTCTTTGCCAGTAATAGCATCTTCATTAGTTACAAATCTCTTTAATGTCGAATTATTCAGATGTTTACTTCTGCAGATTGTGCTTATTGACTGATACTGTTTGAGGGGCCTTTTATGATTAAATTATTTTTTTGATTATGATTAAAATGTTCTGAAAAGGGCAGGTTTGTCATTATTGGGTCATACATTTTGTTTCATTACTTACTGGAAAAATGTTCAAAACTACAAATGTAATGCATGTAACAAATGTAAATGTTTTCAGTGTGCAACTAGCTGTTTTTTTGTTTATCAAATGAAACACTGTGTTGTAGAAACTGAAAGCAGTGTTAGTAGCATAATTGCCCTTGTTGCAGAAGGCTGTGGATTCCACTCCCACACCATGTAGATGGATTGCTGATATGCAGTGTCTATATGATTGTTGATTGTTTGGTGCATTATAAGGGGGGATAGTGGTTCTACACTCCTGAGTATGGCCTTTTATGTATGAGATACCTAGTGACAGTGAACTTGTCAATCATTTCCTATTGCAATATTACCAACTTACCAATTTTTTTAATGAAATATAGGCAATAAATTTTTCAAGGGCAGCAGGCACTGAATTTGTAGACAACATTGATATGAAAAGTTGTTTGCCAGTGGCAATCTCTTCATTACTTACAGATTTCTTTAATGTGGAATTCAGATGATTTTACTTCTGCAGAGATTGTGCGTGTAGAGTAATGTTGGTGGATTGTAATGACAGAAGTCTTGAGTGGCCCTTTATTGTTGAAATTTTCTGAAATGGGTAGTGTTTGGTTCATACATTTTGTTTCATTGCTTATTAAAAGAATGTTTAAAACTACAAATTTAAAACATATTCTAACAAGTTGGTGCTGTATTATACAAGGAATATGATACAAGGAATATAATTCACTACACTTAGGAACGTGAATTAAAGAATGAATAAATGTATGCATGGCCCTAAAAAATGTGTGCAAGGAGTCTGTTTTGAAAACAGCGCAAAGGTAAACTTAATTCTCCACCAACCAGATGCATTTCTATGAATGTGGGTTTTCATGCTGTTTCAATGAATGTGAGTTTTGCCGTTTCAGTGAATGAGTTTCAAGGGCAGACAAGTTTACTGATCATGCTAAGTCTGTTTTCATTGTGAGACTGTATTGTCTGTTTAGCAAATGGCTATCTGTGTTTGTGCTATTTCAGTATCTGTAATCATTGTAGAAGCAAGTAATAGAACATATGCGTAGTAACTGGTGAGAGTATCAAATAATGGAATACTGGAATGGCTGAGGAGGAGGCTGCTGCTGGGAGTTGCTGCAGGAGGGGCTGCTCTGGGGTGGCGGTCTATTACCCTTCCTAGAACCCTATTTGACCGTGATCTGGCTCTGGTATTTCAAGTAGAAAATACATATGCAAAGGTAGCTGCAGTTTAACTACATTACAAGGTATCTTTTTTCTTCCTATGCATTTAAGTAATTTAAGGAAATTACTGGAGTGGCTTTCTTGGGGAATGACCCAGTGAGTGTGGCTCAAATAGGGATGTTTCATGAGTGTGGTGAGGGTGGGGCTTAAGGGGCGCCAGAGCACTACTTCGCCTAGGGTGCCATTTCAGCTAAGGCCGGCCCTGTTTGCCACTCATTCCTAACGTCTGTGGTGGTAAGTCTTAGAGGATAGCCAAACTTGAACTAATTAAGTACATAATTTTAATTTCTGATGTTATCACACCCCTAAGAATTAAAAAAAAAATGTAAAGACTGATTTACATTTAAGGATTCCAGTGAGAACCCTAGAAGTCACTTCATGCATCCCATGTGGTGATGCGAAAGACAAGTCACTGATGTGTGACAAAACTCACAGCAAATATATTTTTATCGGCTTTTTATAATTTGCCCTTCATCTGTGGTGTTACGCAGACTGTCAACTTTGTATACTTATCCTATTTTAACGTCTTGGCTCTCTTTAACCTTAATTTATTATAAAGTGTACATTTTTAAAGCCTGGTCAGTCCAGAGTGAAACAGTAATCCCTGTGATATGTGTCATTTTTATGAGGTGGGACAGCTCTTGAATCAACTTTTTTAATTTTTGTATTTTGCCACTCACTTTTTTATTTTTTATGACCCATCTGCTCTTTATATCTGACAATACAGAGAACTAAGGCTGCAAGTTGTTAGTGTAGTCAAGGGTACAGGGTTTTTGATTCCTTCCACCTCATTTGCCTACTGTGCGACTCTGAGCAAGTCACTTGAACAGACAATGCTCCTGTGTCACCCCTGAAAAGGGACACCTGTGGTCCTGTGAGCTTACCTCTTGAACAAATATATAAAATAAAATTGTGTATTTAACAGTGTAATTCTTCTCCATCAGTCTTTTTTGTCCACCTTTTCCTGTGCTCCTTGAATGCCTGTGTGGGTCAAACAATCTTGCAGCCCATTCCATGGGTTCACAGTCTTCCGGTTGAAGTTCCTTCTCTGATCCAGGGAATGGTTGGTTTTACTAATTTGTTAGTCAGTCTGTCTCATGGTTTATTTTGTTTTTATTTAAGTTTGATGACCGGGGAAGTCCACTGGGACAAGAAGAGCCTGTTTTCAGTGGAGTTCCGGGGAGAAAAGCTCCACAATAATTGCAAGTTACATTTCACATGTTACAAAAGGACATAGTTCATACAGCTAATTAAACATTTACAGATAACCTCCATGATATTTACAGTTGGCTTGTCACAGTGTTACAAAAAATTAAGACATAATTCAATACAGAAATTTCAACATTTACATTAAGTGAATATTTTTGTTATAAACTCAATTGTAAGTTTAACATTTCAAAATATATAGCTACTAGCCATTAGTAGGTTAGGAAAATATTATGCATGGTGAGGGTAATAGTATATTTGAGATTGGAGAGTGTAGTACAATAGATATTAGAGAGAAAATTAGTTTTTGGTAGGGGAGGGATTGTTTTGGGTGAGATGAAGTAATAGAAGTAGTTGGATGTGTCAGTGCAAGGTGGAATTGGGGGGGAGGGGTTAAGTTGGAGCGTGGCAAGGGCATTCCCATTTGGAAGAAAGATGAGAGAGTAGCTGAGATTTGAAATTTGTATGGTTAGGTAGGCTGCGTAGGTGTGTGGGGAGAGAGAGTTCCACTGTTTAGCTAAGGAGTGGGACAGCAGTAGATGGCCAGGAGGTCGTGCAGGTTTGTGGACTTGAAGGAGATTTTGGTTTTTGAATCTGAGTGAGCTGTTGGAAATGTAAGGTTTTAAGGAAGTAGCGAGAGCTGGGCAATTGACAGGTTTAAAGATGAGCTTGTGGGCAATGGTGAGTTGTAGGTAACTGAGGTAGTTGGGTAGTTCAAGCCAGTTGAGGGTGAGGAGGGAGTGGCAGTGGTGGGGTGAATTTTTTGAATTGGTTGTAAATTTGGAAATCTTGTGGTAGCAGGATTCAAGTTTGGACCGAAGGCCAAGATGAAAATTGGTGAAAAGAGGGGCGCACCATACATAAGGGCGGGGAGTAGGAAGAGGTGGCTGCAAGAGTTTGATGGGTAGAGGGGCTTAGGATGCAGATGTGCCTGTAGTGGAGACCTAACTTTTGGTGGGTTTTCTTGATTGTGAAGCAGATGTGGGTGTCAAATTTTAGTTCTTTATCAATAATGATGCCAAGAAGCTTGGTGTTGGGAACGATTTCGAGGAGGAGGGTGTTTTGGCTCTCTATGGTGAATGTTAATTTGTCAATGGAGTTTTTTGTAGGGGATAAAAACATCAGTTTGGTTTTATTTGCATTTAGTGCCAGATGGTTAGACTGCGTCCAGGTTTCTGTTTTAGAGAAGGCTAGTTGGGTTTTTGCTATGAGCTGGGAGGAGGAGAAGGCTGAGCAGATGATTGAGCAGCAGCCGCTGCCAAACAGAAAATCAGTGAGAAGATTAGCAACTACAGAAATAGAGCAGCCTATCGTTTTGGTTTGAATGTTACCTTTGTTTGTTTTTATTATTTATGCACCAATGGGGAGCTGCAGTTCACTGAGAAGTAAGAAAATGTAGTTATGCCAGGGATTTTAGAAAGGGACATGCAGTAAGTGCACACTACTGAGGGATGCCTGTGGGACAGACAGAAACGGAGTGTAGTCAGGCAGAGGTTTTTAGAATTTAAAGATGGTGCTGCAGCTCAGGGGAGGAATAAGTAAACTCTTGAGGAAGAGGGAGGGAATAGACAGGATTAACAGGGCTGGGAAGCTTACAATAAGATTGTTAGGAGACCGAGAGAAAGGGGGGAGGGCTAAGAGCCAGGGCTTGGAAAAAGCTGTGAGAAAACAGGGCTAGGAAACTTGCACTAGAATTATGTTAGGAGAACAAGTAAGGGGGGGGGGGGCAATGGACCAGGGTTTGGGGGAAAACTGTGAGAAGAGATAAACAATCAACCAGCTAGCCCAGGTCAGTACCTTAAGGTGTCTTGTTTATCTGTGTGAATTCAAAAGCAGATTTAGTAGAGCATCAGGCAAGTAGAATATAAAATAAATGTAAAGCTTTGGGAAACTGTATATATTTGTTACAATAAACGGGAGAATAAAATATAAGAATATAAAAGAAATGTGATATACAAGATTAAAATATAAGAATATAAAATAAATGCAAAGCTATGGAAAACTTTAGCAACTGTAGCAGTTAACAGCCTTGCTGTTTGTCTTCTTTTCTCTCTCTGTTAAATACCTCCAAATGCTATTTTCTTACATACCTTGACAGGAATGGACCCATTTCCTAAGTCAAGGCATACTTTACATTTCATGAAATCAGAATTGCTTCAGTCTGTTAGCCAGGGGTGCTGTTTCAAAACCTGCAATATTCCCCAAATTGCCTCTTCCTGCAGCAATTTCAATGATCAATGCTGCTTTGTTTTCTTGGACTACTACTATCTTTTTATGTTTGACACTTCTGTTTTTAGCTCGTAAGTTTTTAAAGTATGTGGATTAATATTAGACATTTTGTATCTGTAGATTTTTGTACTACCTATGAATGTTCATGGTACTATTCACTTGTGCGTCTTTTTTTCTTGTGTTGCTTTTGATACAGTATGATTTGTTAACCTTCTGCAGATACGAAACAGTTTGCTTTGCTGTTTGCTATGCTTGAAATCCTGATGAGAGATTTTACATTCCCACTTACAATCCTGAAATTCTTTTTAGACTGATAAAATCAGACCATTGATAAGTGGCCGTTTGTGCATCTGTATGTGCATACAACTTTCCTATTGTCTGGGTTGTTTCCACAGAAACATTAAGTTTAGTTCTTAAAATCAGTTCATAAGAGATGTTGAGCTTAGGCTATGCGATTAGTAAATGAGCTTTTGCAGTAGTTTCACATTTTTTTATTCTCTTGAGTGCAAATATTCGTATCCATTTCGGGATCATTACAGTTTTCATCTGATAGAAGCTTGCTTAAAGCTCGTCTTTCTTGCCTTTGCAGTAAACTGCACGTCTTTGGTAGCTTGGGGGGGGGGGGGTCTGATAGGAACTATATGGGTCTTGTAGCAGTTTACCACAGCACAGGAAGAATGTAAAGCAAAATGTATGATTTATTTTTGTAAATGTAGTAAGAGACCAGTTCTGAAGTGTGTTGGGGCATTTACATAAAACATTTATTTCACTGTGGTTGCAGAAACCTCGACAGTGACATGACTGTTGCACAGCGCTGCTATGACTGTTTCAGTGACCTTCGCGTTCCCTGCAGTTGTTTTCATGAGGTGCTCTGTCCCAAAAAACACTGAACGATGAATTGATGCGTCTTTTTTCAGTTGGTAGGTAGTAAGAAGTTGGATTGTGAATGAATATGATGCAATTTGCTGACATCAACAGCATTTCTGCTTTATTCACATCACAGTCAAATTAATTTTTTTAAGTATATAAAAAGGGAACAAACACAGGAATCTGTCAGGTTCTAATCTCACCACCACGCGTGTTGAGGGGAAAAAAAAAAAAAAAAAAAAAGCAAAGAAACTATTGGTCTTAAAACTTTATTGATGAGCTCAGTCACAATAATTTCCAAAAATTATGAAATGCAGGTAGTGTTCCAAAGCAACAAGCCTTTGTTCATCACAGACAAGCGATATACTGAGTCTCTGGCATAGGCTCCTACCCAGTTGCACTTTCCCAGTAATCAAAATGTCAGTCAGTAAGTAATGTGTGACGTCCCTACTCTGGGCCAGTAATCAAGGAGTCTCGATCCTCACCATTGACACTGGAGAGGGATGTTCAATTGGAACAAAAATGGATACACCCAGTATTTCCAAATGCAGCTCTCTGCATCAAGCACAATTTCCCTTAAGAGCACACAGGGAACACACTCATTCTGGGGTCTGGGTTTCTATCTGTCTCTCCCCAGGTCCACAGTAAGACTTAAGTACATACGAAGAAACCACAAGTATGGCTGGTGCAAAGGCCCACAACACTGAAAGCAATCTCAAAACTGGCCAGCACCTTGGTGAAACCAAAAACTATTTAGTAGTGGCAACTCCAAAAGTCATAGTTAAACTATAGCTATAGCAAAACAGTAAATTAAGTAATTGAAGTTGTTCGTTGAAACCAGGTCTAAACAGTTCCCCTAGTTTGATGATCCAGTTCTGTTCCTTAGCATTTAAAATAGTGCCAACCCATGTTATGTCAATAATAGTAAAACTGAACTGTGCTCAGTGGAGCAGCAAAAGCATGTGAATCCTTTGAGTGGTACGTCATTGAAAATCCTGTGCTTGGTCTAAGCTCATTCTGGCATGCATCATTTTCTCCTTTGAGGTCCGTAAGAAAAAGAAAGGAGAAGCACCTGGCAGGAGATGTTTGTAGGATGCTGATGGTGCTGCATCATGGTTGGAAGCCCCCTTCCAGCCTAAGGGTTACTACTGTTGGTAAAGTGCCTCTGCAGCTGAAGTATCTAGTGGCTTGTTCAGCCCAGACCTGTGGTATGACCCTGCTGGAGATTCCCAAGTTTCACCCCCCCCCCCCCTCGGAGTATCCCTCAAGCTGAAACAGGATGTCAGTCGTTCCCAGCGATGTTTTTCAGGCCTCAGCTGCAGATGTTAACATTATCACCCATTGGGATGGCAAGTAGCCCCATGGTATTTGTTCTGGAAGGAACTGAAGGAGACTGCATTCAGGTGTCCCCATGCCTTGAGGCCTGCAAACAAGACTGCACGCCCAAACATATACTCAAGTCATCAAAGTCCAGATGGTTGTTGGTCAGTTTGCTGTAGCCACTGCTGACTGTGGCATCCCCTTACTACCTAGACCTCTACTCTGAATATTTTCAACTTGACCAATGATTTCATGAAATTTAGTCTAGGCAGCCCATCTCTGGAAAAAGCTTCTGCGTCAGGGGTAGCCTCTGTAAAAAGAAAGAGAAGCCTTCTCCCCAGAGAAATTCAGGTACCTTGGATTCCAAGATGGATTCAGAGATGGGAGAGCTGATTTATTTGAACCAGGTATTCCCAGTCCGTTTTATGGAGTCTGATACTGAAGAGCCCCTTTCCTCAGCTCCATTACATGAGAATCAAGTTTTCCTTTGAGATTCTTTTCTGCTGTGAGGGATGTGGGTTTCCCATGCCAGATTAAGTGCAGACAGTTTCTAGACCCATTTTAGATCTTTCAAGACTAAGCAAGTTTTTTCTTGGTGTCAAAATTCAAGATTCTTTGCAGAACATCTTGCCCCTGATCATTCCACAAGCTTTTATGGTCATATCTCTCAACTGTACAGGTTTTTGCAGTGTGTCCAGATTTTTGCCTCAAATATTTAGTAGGTTTGTCATAAAATCTGTGGTTTTCTGTCAAATCACAGATGATTGAAGTCACTAAATAAAAATGTTTGCAAACACGCATCCTGTTCTAGCAGCTTTCTAAGTTTGTAAGAGCAGTATTTAAAATCTGCCCCTATTTTGGGGCTTTTGTCCCCCACCCCATTGTTTTAGACTTTGTCTAGATTTCTTGCAGTAAGAGGTTGAGTGGTATGCTTATGGTGATGTTGATTAAACACCCGTATAGCAAATAAAGACAGGCAGTTTCTAAGGTCTGAGGCAGGAGGCTCACACACTGTCTGTTTACTTCCTTATTTAAGTTATTTATAACTGTTTATAGGTCAAAGGGTGCCCAAGTGTATCTACATGTAGACAAATGCCTCATGCAGGCCTCATCCCTGCCCGAGACTGAAAGAGCTGTAAAGCTTGTTTTCATGCTGTAATACTGTCATTGAACCTCCAAAAGTTTCAAGTTATTCTTCAAGTTATTCTTCAAGTTATTCTTCAAGTTATTCTTCAAGTTATTCTTCAAGTTATTCTTCAAGTTATTCTTCAAGTTATTCTTCAAGTTATTCTTCAAGTTATTCTTCAAGTTATTCTTCAAGTTATTCTTCAAGTTATTCTTCAAGTTATTCTTCAAGTTATTCTTCAAGTTATTCTTCAAGTTATTCTTCAAGTTATTCTTCTGGATGTGGGCAAGCAAAAAGCTTTCTTACCCCCTTAGACAAAATTCTAGCATGATATTTTAGTGGGGAGGGAGCCCTGACTGCAACCCAGGTTTCTTTGTGATGGTGAGCCTGGCACTTGAGCCATCTGGTGAGGAAAGGAAATGCAGCAGTGTTTGACAGACTCTTTTTGTCCTGGGCAGAGGGTTCGTAAGCAGAGATAGACATGGTGGCGATACCAGGGGGTTTGCATTGCATGTTTACAAATATCAGAGGAGGTCACTGACAGAAGTTCTTGGCCATGACTGTCTTGTATCATTACATGTCTGGAATTGGGGAGGTGAAATGATTAGGGCGTGAAAAAACAATCCCTGTAGCTGCAGGTGTAACATTTGAGTGGGATGTTTGTTACACCTCAGACCACAGGAGAGTTTTGGTTTGTCTTTGGAGGGGGATCAGCGCAGTGAGATCAATGGGAGGCATCCCTGACAGTTGGCCTATTCCATAGGAGGCAAAAAATTCCAATTACAGCAGTATTACTGACTGGGAATTGAGCAGGGTTTTTGCAGTATATGACCTCCTGCATACTGATGGTTCCCCAGGCAAGGTTGCTTGTGCAAAGGTTGCAGTGGTACTTCAAAAAATAGTGGTACCAACATGCATACTCCCTACACATTGACATTCCCCTTCTGCCTTTCAAAAGGGAACTAGGTTGGTGAATTGGAAAAAATCTTTTTGAACCAAGATGTGCTCTTCAGAGAAGTCCGTCTCAGGCTTTGTGTGGGGAGTCCATGTGAAGGAGTTGAGTACATGAGACATGACACAAGAACTTCAGGAAAAATGCAAATATAGAGAGTTGTTAAAGCCATCTGAGTGTTCTGGCACATTGGGCATCAAAGAACCATGCTTATCCTGGGATATTGCCATGGCTGTGTGGTACGTAAATAAGTGGGAGGGGGAAGATGATTTACTCTTATCTTTTGTGCAGGCTAGCTATGCAAGTGTGGGAACTGGCACAGGAGGCAGGACCAACATGTAGAACTCCATACATACATAAATGATAATGTGGCAGCCAACTTAAGGGGAACATTGCTGGACCCCAGTGAATGGATGTTAGAGAGAAGTGTTCCTGAGTATAGTCCACAAGTGGGGTGTGCTGGTAGTACGCCTTTCTGCTTCTCCAGAAAATAAACATACAAGGCCATGGTGATGAGTGCTTTCTCGAGTCCCTGGTCAGGTCTATATCTGTATAATTTCTCTCCCATTTCTTTAACACCCACGATATTACAAAAGATATATGGGGAAATGGAAAAATGAAACCTTTTGGCCCAGACAACGTTGATGCTTTCTTCCTGCCAAGCCTACAAAGAAAGAACCACTTGTTGCATTTGGGCCTCTTAACCCAGAGCAAGGGTCAGTCATTCACCCAAGCTTGTGGATTTTAAAACTGACAGTGTGGAAGATGTAGCAGTGATTCCTTCCAGGCATACCTGTCAACCTCTTGGCACAAGAAATCTGGACAAAGCCTAAAATAATGGGGGGACAAATTGTAATTATTGCTCCTATAAACTTAGAAAGTTGATATGATAACAGGATTTGAATTGGCATGCATTTCCTGAAAATGTAAAGACTGAAACTCGCTTATGTCATTATTTAGTGACTTCAGTCCTCAGTGATTTGCCAGAAAACCACTGTTTTCATGAGGAATAGACCAAAAATCTGAGGCAAAAATCTGGACAGTTGAGAGGTATGCCCAGGCTCATGTTTTCTGAAGTTGTGCTTAATGTCTTAAGACAGGCCAATTCCACCAGGGCACTGGCTGTTACCACAGTTACCCTTAAAGGTGTAACAACACAGGTCATTTTGGAAGCAACTACCTGGACATCTTGCTATACCTGGTGTAAAATCCAAAATCTTCTTTACTGTAACTTGTTGGCGCTTTCGTGTAATAATATACATACACTTCTTCAGACAACTTACGACTGCGTGTTCATGTGCCTAATCAAATTCATTTTCCCCCATCTTTGATTTGATTAGGCACATGAACACGCAGTCGTAAGTGTATGTTTAAAGGGTATGTTTAATGTGTATGTACATTTATGTATTTGTTTTCTGATGCCTCAAGAAAATGTATACAAACATAAACATACAAATTTACAATATCAAAGTTAGTTTTGTAACTCGCTGAGTTTATAGAGTTGGTATAGTTTACAAGGCTTATTGAATTTACCAAATTTATGAAGGGAATGCATTACGAATAATTTGATGTTTTTAGTTGTGAATGTAGTTTTATTGTTGCAAATTCATTGCAGTATTGCACTTGTTTTTAAAATAGCAAAATTAAAATGCAACTGGTTTTAATTAGGGCTGAAAGTAATTAATTAACTAATTGATTAAATAATCTAATTTGATCTAATTAAATAATTGTGCAACCTTGAGTGAATATTTATACTCAGAGCGCAGTTTACAACAACTTGTCTGAAGAAGTGTATGTATATTATTACACGAAAGCGCTAACAAGTTACAGTAAAGAAGATTTTGGATTTTACACCGGCTACTGTGTTCTGTTGGACTCACCTTTTTGTTTTGTTGGTTTGTTTAAACTTTTCGAAGTTTTTTCTATTTTTATGGCTGAAAGTGGTGATTCCCAACAGTCGCAGTCTTTGTATTCTCCTAACCTGGATTCAAGTGGAGTTTCAAGCCGAGATGTGGATCCGATTGGTAACCTGACAGCCCTTATCCAACAATTAACCCAGCGAGTTGATGACCTGGCGAAGCAAGTCAACAGTCGTTCCACAGAATGTATTCCGGTGGTTAGACCTAAGCCAGGAGTGAGCTTTAATCCAGTACCGAACGGTTTGGCAGCAGAAAATAGAGACGGCTTTGGGCCAGAATCTAGAGGCACTCTGCAGCTCACAGGAACTATTCCACTAGCACAACAAGTAAGGCAAACCAGTCCAACACTTAATGGAGGAATGCTATCAGTAACAGCCGTAGCTGTTAATAACCAGAGTGTGGTTCGTGCGCCTAATTCCACACCGCCAGTTTTACACGAATTCATGAATACACCAACTAACGTTTTTAAAACTCAAAATGACAAAAACGTAAGTGTCCAAGACAACCAGCGAGAAATTTCTAATGACATTGTTTTATCTTTAAAACAGTTTGACAGCTGTCTGTCTAAATACAAAAAACTGCAATTGGAAATCTTATATTTCAGAGAATGTATTGACCTTAAAATCGTCCCAAAAGGACTTAGGCAGTGGAAGTATCCTTCGGGTGTTATTAAACACTCAGACTTCCACAAAACCCTTATTACATTTTTCAACCAACAAGGGCTTAATTTATTAG